>NC_069499.1:367978199-368198199 GCF_027579735.1 Bombina bombina | reverse complement strand
TTAGATTGTTGCAATGGGGTTGGCAGTTTAGGGGTTAATAGGTTTATTTAGTGGTAGTGATGTGGGAGGCCAGAGGTTTAGGGGTTAATAACTTTATTTAGTTGCGGCGATGTTGGGGAGCAGCGGAATAGGGGTTAATAACTTTAATATAGTTGCAGCGATGTTGGGGTGCGGCGGAATAGGGGTTAATAACTTTAGTATAGTGGCAGCGATATCGGGAGCGGCACATTAGGGGTTATTAATTTTATTTAGGTGGCGGCGATATCGGGAGTGGCAGATTAGGGGATAATAACTATAGGCAGGCGTCGGCGATGTCAGGGGCAGCAGATTAGGGGTGTTTAGACTCTGGGTTCATGTTAGGGTGTTAGATTTAAACTGTATTTTCTTTTTCCCCATAGACATCAATGGGGCTGCATTATGGAGCTTTTGTTTCCGCAATCGCAGGTGTTAGACTTTTTTTTGGCCGGGTCTCCCCAATGTTGTCTATTGGGAAAGCGTGCACGAGCACGTCAAAACACTGCTTGTTTTTAATGTGGTATGCTCAACGCAGCCATATCGCCCGTACAAGCTGGGGTTTTTTAAACTTGTAATGGCAGCCCTATAGGGGGTTAAATAACGCAACATTTTTGCGTTCTTTACTTTCCCTATAGCGCTCAAAACTCGTAATCTAGGAGTTTCAGAGCAGTTCTTTTAAAAAAAAAATCCAATATACACATATGAACTTAGCTGTTAGATATATACTTAGCCCTAGAGTTACAGACTTAGCCCTAAAGCTACCTAACACCTATAGGAAAAACCTTGCTGTATATACTTTACCCTTTGCAGTCAAGGAGTTAGAAAAACAACAAACAAACATCTATAAAAAAAATCTGTCTGTCCTCACTCTCCTTTTGTTAGCAGCAGGGATCACTAAACACTCTGAAGCTATAAAAGCCGGAAAGAGTTTGAACTGACCACTTATCCTACGCATTTGGATGGGGGCAGCCTAATGGATAGCTCATTACAACAAGAGAACCGTTGATAGTGGGGCAGCACAGCTTTTACATGCCACAAAAAAAGTGAATAAATGAGCAAAACATTATATATAAGGATATACATCTTGAGTTCACGTGATCTCTTGTGTTTCTGTGTTTCAAGCGATTTTCTTGCCTCAAAAGTGAAAAACAAACAATATATAGTGAACTATAGTTAGGATAATGAATGTTCACAAAGTGATCCCGCCAAAGGGTTACTCACACTTTCTGGAGCCAAATAGGCTCTGGAGTATACACACACCTGGTTTTATACTGCCAGGCACCGAGTATTTCTCCAAACGCAGACCGCTGCTTAGGAAAATGATATAGATTTATTTAAAACATTAAAGTACATAAAATGCCACAAATATACCTCCCTTCATAGCGTCACTCTGGTACCTGTCCACAAATGAATGTTCGTGGTCAGACTGTTACAAAACCTATCCGGATGCGGGCAGATAGAGTGCAGAACCGGCTACGCTCAATATCGCTACAGTTTTGTATTACCCGTGATACCTGTCCTGGTTACCCTTGTGGGGACGTGGCTTATGATGTTACGATGTACATTTTGCCATGATCGTTCGGCTTTTTCAAGGAAGTAAATTAATGTGCATCTTCTCCAGTGGTTACTTTGTATAGCTTGTCTCTTGGCCATCTTTAATTAGATCATCAGCGTGATCCTTGTTATATCGATTCTCCATTTTGAAAAAGGGCAGATGCCTTTCATATATGTTAGTCCTCTATTGTTTCAAATACGTTAGTCCTCCATTATGAAAAAAGGCATATATATTTCTAATTTCTTTTACAGCCAGCATCTCTGCCTGGTGCCATGTACCTATTTCCTCTTCTCTCTATTGAATCATGTTCTGTGCAGACTTGTAGCCAGCACATGCAATAAATGTTATTTGCAAAAAAAAAAAAAAAAAGTTAAAGTTGATGATGCCAAATCCAGCCCTGGTTGCTATGGACTCCCTCCCCCCAGCATTCGGGAACTAGTGCCACTACACCTGACCCTGGTGCAGAGATTCTTCATCGCTATAAAACACTTATTGTCTTTTATAATTTTCAAAGTATTAAGACAATGGCTTATTTATTAAGTGAAATTAGCGCTGCAGAATCTGTTGGCGCTCTACAAATAACCGATAATAATAATAATAATAATATAATTAATTACCTGGATCATGTGAATAAGATCGAATTTTCTTAGCCCATTGTCTATCTTCACATCTTGCTTATACTCTTCTGTTGTTTTTGGATGCCACATGAATTTAACATTCTTAAAATTTGGTGCATTTGCTATACGCTCTGAAACATGCAGAAGAGAAATTGTGGGGTTTTTTATTATTATAAAACATTTTTTTTTAGTTAATAGGGCATTTCTACACCTTAAAAACAGATTAAAAATGATACTCTACTAAATAGTATTCAAGTTAGCTAAGGAGAAAAATAATTAAATAACATTATGGGCTAGAATATAAGTGGCACGTGCGTAAGGGTTAGTGAGACTGCAGACCTTGCATAAAGGGTTAGGGATAATATAAAACTTGCACCAAACACTCAAAATAAACTAATACATCCAGAAAGAGCAGCATTCTTCCAGGAATGAACATCAGCTCAGTAGCTTGTTCTATGGCCTGGTTAGCACCTGGAAGTAGCTACTTTTTGCCCATTTGTGCTCTCCTGAACTATATCAGTCTGATCCTGCCTAAAAAGGTCAGTCCACCCCAGAAATACTGGGCAATCCTCTCTGAACAAGGGAAATGGCAACCCCATTGGCCTCCTTAGTGAGGTGCAGCCATATCCCTCTAGACACATTGGGCAAGGAGTCCCCGTCTGGTTTCCCCCATCACCCTTAAGGAGACATTCCAGGAACAAACAGAGAGGAATTGCCTGGTATTTCGGCGCTGGACTGACCTTAATAGGCTGTATCACACTGAGATACTACTCTGTGAATAGCATTACTGAGCTAAAAAGATCTTGCACCCAAGTTGTAAATCGCCATAGAACAATCTGACAGTGCTCTTCTTGCTGTGCATATTAAAATATACTGTTACACTCATATAAACACTATCTGATAAAAATTAATCATATAAATATTCATAAAACTTTTTTATAAGAGTTAAAAGGCATATGGTATATGGCCATGTATTTATTAAAGGGACAGTCAAGTCCAAAAAAAAACTTTCATGATTTAAATAGAGAATGTAATTTTAAACAACTTTCCAATTTACTTTTATCACCAATTTTGCTTTGTTCTCTTGGTATTCTTAGTTGAAAGCTAAAACTAGGAGGTTCATATGCTAATTTCTTAGACCTTGAAGACTGCCTCTAATCTGAATGCATTTTGACCACTAGAGGGCATTAGCTCATGAGTTTCATATAGATAACATTGAGCTCATGCACGTGAAGTTACCCAGGAGTGAGCACTGATTGGCTAAAATGGATGTTTATCAAAAGAACTGAAACAAGGTAATCACAGAGGTAAAAAGTGTATTTCTATCACAGTGTTGGTTATGCAAAACTGGGGAATGAGTAATAAAGGGATTATCTTTCTTTTTAAACAACAAAAATTCTGGTGTTGACTGTCCCTTTAAATATAAAGTATTGAATATAATATATACATATATATATATATATATATATATATATATATATTTTTTTTTTATAGTATCTATAATAATTATTAATAATCATTATTTTTAATATTTTACATAACACACCTTAAAATAACTCATTCTTCATGTGCGTTAAACCGGCACCGCATTAGACCTACATTGTGAAACTCGAAGTGCGTTATGCATATTTTACATTACAATGTTCTTTGCATAATAAAATTAAATTTTTATAATATATATATATATATATATATATATATATATATATAATTATGTTAATGAAAAATATATATCTATAACTATATATCTCTAGGAATAGATAAGTAGGTATATATAGATATATATAAGAATATATATTTAATAATAAGACATTCTTGTATGTGAAAAACATTGGAATGTGAAAAAAGAATAAGTTAATGCGGTCATGATATACGAAGTCCTTTAGTTAGAGTGCATCGGAATTCGCTCTAACGCAAAACTTATATTTTCAACTTGCAACAAAAAGATGGTTTCTAGCGATGTTTACACTTGAGCGGGAGCACTAAATATTTTACCACTTGTAATCTAGTCCTATCTGTGTTTATCACCTTGTAAGTTGGTCCAAATAAAATAACAAAAATATTTAGTATATTCTGTTCAAAAGCTTACTATATGATTTATCTACAAAATTCCAATAGACATTGACCTCATTCCAATCAGAATTCCCTGATACAAAACACCTCCTCCACCTTGCTTGGGGACATTGAAACACCAGTATTCAAATTAATAAACCAGTTATTCTGCAGGTTCTCTAAGGATTTTTGACTTTTTTAAATATAGCACATTGGACCCATTTAACACATTTGTTGCATATTTCTGTGTTTTTTTTTTGGCTGTCTGAGCAGTTTAGTTTTTTTCACTATTTAAGTTATTGCACCTGCTCAGTTTATATGTTAAAGATTAAATGAGTTGTGCGCCATACAGATACATTTTGTTTGGTATATAAAATTAATAACTTCAATTTCGAGTACAGATCTCCATTTTCCAAAATATAGTAGTATATCAAATATACATTTTAAATTTGAATTCTATTTGAGTTTATGGATTTATGATCAGGCTAAATACTTCGACAGCCCAGTCTGTATTGCAGTTTACCTCTTTCTTCTCAAGTTTATATTTTAAGTTGACTTTATATTTAATTGAACCACTAAACCACTGAGGATAACACATAGATGTTATCTGCAGTTACAGCATTGAGCAGATGATGACAGTGTGTAGTCATCTGGAGGGATGAACCTTTTTTTCCTCCCTGCAGTTACAGACCTTTACAATGGGTTTTAGAATCACCTGGGCAATCCTGCAATGCCGGTGATGCCACCAACCCAGAGACCAGAAAGTGCTGCAAGGTGCTTAAGGGAGCTGGAAATATTCAAATTTCCCTAAGAATCTAGGTCGGTCAACTCATTAAGTCACTGAACATGCAAATTACTGCACATTATGAAACATTTTTGAAAACTAACATGTCTATAAATTATTGGTTTTATTTGGATTATCTTGTAAAATAAACATCAACAGCAAAGAAATAGAATTTAAATATTATTAAATGCATAATTATTGGTAATATGAGGATCAGAATGATTTATAATCATAATTATAATGTACCTAGATAAAAAAATAGAGATGATAGACAGATTGACAAACAAACAGACAGATAGATACCTTTAAAGAGCTTTATTTGCTCTGAATTTGGCTCAAGCACCTCATTAAGGATCGGTGTATCAGGCTTTTCCTCTTTTATTTTTGAAAGGATTTCTAAATCTAATTCACCTGTAATGACAAAAAAAATAGTATGTGACTGCTTCAGGAATAAACTTTAATAAAGATTCATTTACATACGGCTAGATTTAGAGTTCTGCGGCCAAAGGGGTGCGTTAGCTACGCGTGTTTTTTTCCCCCGCACCTTTTAAATACCGCTGGTGTTTAGAGTTCACAGAAGGGCTGCGTAAGGCTCCAAAAAGGGAGCGTAGAGCATAATTTACCGCCACTGCAACTCTAAATACCAGCCGTGCTTACGGACGCGGCCAGCTTCAAAAACGTGCTCGTGCACGATTCCCCCATAGGAAACAATGGGGCATTTTGAGCTGAAAAAAAACCTAACACCTGCAAAAAAGCAACGTTCAGCTCCTAACGCGTCCCCATTGTTTCCTATGGGGAAACACTTCCTAAGTCTGCACCTAACACCCTAACATGAACCCCGAGTCTAAACACCCCTAACCTTACACTTATTAACCCCTAATCTGCCTCTCCGTACACCGCCGCAACCTACGTTATCCCTATGTACCCCTAACCTGCTGCCCCTAACACCGCCGACCCCTATATTATATTTATTAACCCCTAATCTGCCGCCCCCAACGTCGCCTGCCGACCGGACCTCACCGCTACTCTAATAAATGTATTAACCCCTAAAGCTAAGTCTAACCCTAACCCTAACACCCCCCTAAGTTAAATATAATTTAAATCTAACGAAAAAATGTAACCCTTATTAAATAAATTATTCCTATTTAAAACTAAATACTTACCTGTAAAATAAATCCTAATATAGCTACAATATAAATTATAATTATATTGTAGCTATTTTAGGATTAATATTTATTTTACAGGCAACTTTGTATTAATTTTAACCAGGTACAATAGCTATTAAATAGTTAATAACTATTTAATAGTTACCTAGTTAAAATAATTACAAAATTACCTGTAAAATAAATCCTAACCTAAGTTACAATTAAACCTAACACTACACTATCAATAAATTAATTAAATACAATACCTACAAATAAATACAATTAAATAAACTAACTAAAGTACAAAAAATAAAAAAGAACTAAGTTACAAAAAATAAAAAAATATTTACAAACATATTAAAAATATTACAATAATTTTAAGCTAATAACACCTACTCTAAGCCCCCTAATAAAATAACAAAGCCCCCCAAAATAAAAAAATTCCCTACCCTATTCTAAAATAAAATTATAAAAGCTCTTTTACCTTACCAGCCCTTAAAAGGGCCTTTTGCGGGGCATGCCCAAAGTAAACAGCTCTTTTGCCTGTAAAAAAAAAAAATACAATACCCCCCCCCAACATTACAACCCACCACCCACATACCCCTAATCTAACCCAAACCCCCCTTAAATAAACCTAACACTAAGCCCCTGAAGATCTTCCTACCTTATCTTCACCACGCCGGGTATCGCCGATCGATCCAGGCTCCGATGTTTTGATCCAAGCGGGGGCTGAAGACGTCCATCCTCCTGCTGAAGTCTTGATCCAAGCGGCGAATGAAGAAGTCCATCTTCGGGCAGAAGTCTTCATCCTATCCGGGCAGAAGAGGACATCCGGACCGGCAAACATCTTCATCCAAGCGGAATCTTCTATGTTCTTCCATCCGATGACGAGCGGCTCCATCTTCAAGACCTCCGGCGCGGATCCATCCTCTTCTTCCGACGACTAGATGACGAATGAAGGTTCCTTTAAGGGACGTCATCCAAGATGGCGTCCCTCTAATTCCGATTAGCTGATAGGATTCTATCAGCCAATCGGAATTAAGGTAGGAAAAATCTGCCAATCAGATCGGAACAGCCAATAGAATGCGAGCTCAATCTGATTGGCTGATTCAATCAGATTTTCCCTATCTTAATTCCGATTGGCTGATAGAATCCTATCAGCCAATCGGAATTCGAGGGACGCCATCTTGGATGACGTCATTTAAAGGAACCTTCATTCGGACTTAGGACGTCGGAAGAAGAGGATGGATCCGCGCCGGAGGTCTTCAAGATGGAGCCACTCGTCATCGGATGAAGATAGAAGATGCCGCTTGGATGAAGATGGTTGCTGGTCCGGATCTCCTCTTCTGCCCGGATAGGATGAAGACTTTGGAGCCTCTTCTGGACTTCTTCAGCCGCTTGATAGAAGACTTCAGCCGGATGATGGATCTCCAGCCCCCGCTTGGGCTTGGATGAAGATTTCGGAGCCTGGACGGATCGGTCATACCCGGTGTGGTGAAGATAAGGTAGGAAGATCTTCAGGGGCTTAGTGTTAGGTTTATTTAAGGGGGGTTTGGGTTAGATTAGGGGTATGTGGGTGGTGGGTTGTAATGTTGGGGGGGGATTGTGTTTATTTTTACAGGCAAAAGAGCTGAATTATTTGGGGCATGCCCCACAAAAGGCCCTTTTAAGGGCTGGTAAGGTAAAAGAGCTTTTCTATTTTAATTTTAGAATAGGGTAGGGCATTTTTTTATTTTGGGGGGGCTTTGTTATTTTATTAGGGCGCTCAGAGTAGGTGTAATTATCTTAAAATTGTTGTAATATTTGTATTATGTTTATTTTTTGTAACTTAGCTTTTTTTATTTTTTGTACTTTAGTTAGTTTATTTAATTGTATTTATTTGTAGGGATTTGTATGTAATTAATTTATTGATAGTGTAGTGTTAGGTTTAATTGTAGGTATTTTATTTAATTAATTTATTGATAGTGTAGTGTTAGGTTTAATTGTAACTTAGGTTAGGATTTATTTTACAGGTAATTTTGTACTTATTTTAACTAGGTAGCTATTAAATAGTTCTTAACTATTTAATAGCTATTGTACCTGGTTAAAATAAATACAAAGTTGCCTGTAAAATAAATATAAATCCTAAAATAGCTACAACATAATTATAATTTATATTGTAGCTATATTAGGGTTTATTTTACAGGTAAGTATTTAGCTTTAAATAGGAATAATTTATTTAATAAGAGTTAATTTATTTTGTTAGATTTAAATTATATTTAACTTAGGGGGGTGTTAGTGTTAGGGTTAGACTTAGCTTTAGGGGTTAATACATTTATTATAGTAGCGGTGAGGTCCGGTCGGCAGATTAGGGGTTAATACTTGAAGTTAGGTGTCGCCGATGTTAGGGAGGGCAGATTAGGGGTTAATACTATTTATTATAGGGTTAGTGAGGTGGGAATGAGGCGGATTAGGGGTTAATAACTTTATTATAGTAGCGGTGAGGTCGGCAGATTAGGGGTTAATAATTGTAGGTAAGGTAGCAGCGACGTTGGTGGCAGCAGATTAGGGGTTAATAAATATAATATAGGGGTCGGCGGTGTTAGGGGCAGCAGATTAGGGGTACATAGGGATAACGTAGGTTGCGGCGGTGTGCGGTCGGCAGATTAGGGGTTAAAAAAATGTATTATAGTGGCGGCGATGTGGGGGGCCTCGGTTTAGGGGTACATAGGTAGTTTATGGGTGTTAGTGTACTTTAGAGCACAGTAGTTAAGAGCTTTATGAACCGGCGTTAGCCCATAAAGCTCTTAACTCCTGACTTTTTTCTGAGGCTGGAGTTTTGTCGTTAGAGTTCTAACGCTCACTTCAGCCAAGACTCTAAATACCGGCGTTAGAAAGATCCCATTGAAAAGATAGGATACGCAAATGGCGTAGGGGAT
Organism: Bombina bombina; assembly: GCF_027579735.1. NCBI lineage: Eukaryota > Metazoa > Chordata > Amphibia > Anura > Bombinatoridae > Bombina > Bombina bombina. Next base: position 368,189,113 of record NC_069499.1, on the reverse strand, counting down.
CTGCGGTATGGAAAAGTTGCGGCTGCAAAGTGAGCGTTAGACCCTTTCCTGACTGACTCCAAATACCAGCGGGCGGTAAAAACCAGCGCTAGGAGCCTCTAACTCTGGTTTTGACGGCTAACGCAGAACTCTAAATCTAGGCGATAGTTTCTGTATTTTAGAATATTTGCGACCAATATAAATGCATTCTTTGTTGAATACACTTGATATTGAATAACTCAATATTACAAATACAATGATTTCTCAAAACCATTTTTATTAAATAATGATATTTACAGAACAATGCTCATGTGCAAGTAATCATTAGGAACACAAAATAATATTATATTTTAACTTTTGGAGATTAAAATCACCTGCACTGTTTTTTGTATTTTATAACCTATGATATAAAATTCTGAAATGTAAAGCTTATCTTGAAGGTTTCGTATTCCAGAATAATTTCTTAAATAACTATTAATTTGGAGAAATTGGACCAGATGGTACATATTTTTATGGTCACTTTATATATATCTATATTGTGAATTATTTGGATAAATCAATCTCTGTTTCTGAAACTTGAGAAGTGTAAAAGCTAGAAGCTAGAATGCAATACATGAGTAAAAATGAACCACTATACAAAAAATGTAACAGTTTTATTACAATAGGCAACAGGGCATTTATAAGCAGGTCATCAAACTGTAATGGCTCCAGCAACTGTAACGAGATAGGAACCAATGTTACATCCCCAAAAGAACTAATTGTAACCAGCATCACCCACACAATAAATCCTAAATGCTCTGACTCAGCTCACTAAAACACATCTATTTCTAAGCAAATATTCTAGCTCCACTCATGACAAGTCTTAACTTCACCCAACCCCACCCAGCTCAACCAGCAAATCTGCATCTCTTCCCATAGCTCCACCCACCAAAACAGTTGTCTTTTGCACACAAGTCCTCTTACCTGTGCCAGAAAGCCTCCAGGAGGTGTTTGGAGGTATTGTGCGACCCATTTGATACTGGAATCTGATCCGCCCAATGTTTGAAGAAAAAAAAATAATCTTTTCAAATCTGTATATGCAATAATTCAGTTGATTTACTTACCTGAACCACTTCCCACACCAAGAATATGAAGAGGGATAGTTCTATTTCCTATACTGAAAAAAAAGACTTTACTTATTAATACATGTTGCTAAATCAAAATCAATCGATCATATTTAATTTTTTGCATTTACAAGACAGTTCAATGTTAAAACTTATTTTTAAGTTGCTTGACATTCTAGATTTGATAAATCCACACTGTCAGGAAATGCTTAAAGGGAAAGTAAAATAAAAATTAACGTTTTGTGATTTAGATAGAGCATGCAGTGTTAAACAAATTTCTAATTTCTTTCCTATGACATGGAGAGTTCACAACGTCATTCCAATTACTAGTGGGATATTCAACTCCTGGCCAGCAGGAGGAGGCAAAGAGCACCCCAGCAAAGCTGTTAAAGGTCCATGATGCCCATATGTTGAAACACTTGAAAGTGATGCAGCATAGCTGTACAAAACTGACTAGAAAATATCACCTGAACATCTCTATGTAAAAAAGAAAGATATTTTACCTCAAAAATTCAGTAGCCACATCCCATTGTAAAGGACTTCTAAGCAGCAAATCAGTATGTCTGTCCCAGGACAGCTAAAGGAGTGAGCTTACGTGCACACTCATCTTTTCCCAATTCAGTTTAAGGAAGTTTACTATGAAATATTATGAGAGTTAAGTGAAATCTCATGAGATCACAGTAAACGAGTTCATGACCTCAACACTGCTGATGCTGATTGGCTGCTGTTCATTTCTTTATTTTTTTATTTTTTTTACCTGCAGCTGAGCAACAGCTGAAGTATATTTTTTACACAGAGCTTACTCTGCTGAGCTGAAGAAATTGTGAGGTAAAATATTTTCCTTTTTTACATAGAGGTGCTCAGGTGATATTTTCGTGTCAACTTTTTACAGTTATACTGCATCAGTTTCAAGTGATTTAGCATATGCGTATTATGTCCCTTTAAGTGTAACTTCCCTTACCCATAATCTCTAGTCATTCTCTTTGCCTTTGTCAATGGAGGATGTGCAAAGTTGGTGTCTGAAGATATTTATTACTTTTATGGGTACTTTTCCCTGCAAGCAAGGATTGGGGTCTAGCTGTGTCTACGTATCTCTCTTTAGTAAGAGTAGTGGTGGCTTTTAGCAGTTAGAAGGCGGATGAGGTAGTCTTTGCTTTACTTCAAACATCTTTGCTTCCCCTTTGCAGAAAGCCAGAGTTGGTTACTCTGTTCTTTTTTTACTACAGGTCCATGACAGGGAGAGAAGTACCTGCCACACCTCAGTAGCTGTGATCTGCCCTGCAGCTGGATCCACAGGCAAGTGCTTTTACCTTCTAGGTACTGAAGGACAGCACTTTTGAGGTTAACACCTCAAGTGGATATATTTTGGGACTTAGTTATCCTTGTAAGTCTAGGATACATTTGGGGGCAACTTTTTTGACTATAGAGCGTGCAATTACATATACGGCGCAGGCATCAGCGCAAGCGCTGCAACCCGCACTGTCCGTAATTTCACCTCGCACATCGGGGTATTACATAAACCCCACTGGCAGTTCATAAAGTGCCGTAAGTCTGATAAACTAGCAATGTCAAGAAATGAGCGTAAATACAAATTTCTGGAGTCGCCAGTGACTTACGGCACTTTAGAAACTGCCGGCGCCTAAGAAAAGTAAAGAAAATAACAAATCTCCCGTAAAAGTCTAACACGCCTCCCAAAAATAAGCCCGACACATAAAAACCCCTATATCCGCAATCCGCTAATCTGCTATTAACCCACAATGCAATAAACCCATTACAACTGCCAAGGCCCACAATGCAATAAACCTATTAAAGTATTAACCCCTAAACTGCCAAAGCCCACAACGCAATAAACCTTACCCCTAACCTAATCCCCCTTACCTAACACCCCTTAAAGGGACAGTCTAGTCAAAATTAAAATTGCATGATTCAGATAGGGCATGCAATTTTAAACAACTTTCCAATTTACGTCTATTATCTAATTTGCTCAATTCTTTAGATATCCTTTGTTGAAGAAATAGCAATGCACATGTGTGAGCCAATAACACAAGGCCTCTAGGTGCAGCAACCAATCAGCAGCTACTGAGAATATCTAGATATGCTTTTCAGCAAGTGATATCAAGAGAATGAAGCAAATTAGATAATAGAAGTAAATTTGAAAGTTGTTTAAAATGACATGCTCTTTCTAAATCACGAAAGAAAAAAAATTGGCTTTCATGTCCTTTTAAATAAACCCAAATAAGCTAATTTACAAAATACTAAAGCTACTATTAAGTTAAAAAAAAACTAACACTACTTTAAAAATACAAATAAACTAAGTATAAATTAAAGGGACAGTCTAATCCCTTTAGGCTACAATTACAGAAAATAAAAAAGAAAATTACCAAATTTTAAAAAATTATACCTAATCCCTATAAAATAAAAACACCCCCAAATCTAATAAACTACCAGTAGCCCTTAAAAGGGCTTTTTGCAGGGCATTGCCCCAAGATAATCAGCTCTTTTACAAGAAAATACACAAAGCCCACCCTAACAGTAAACCCTCCCACCCACCAAACCCCCCCAAATAAAATAACCTAACACTAAAAACCCTAAACTACCCATTGCTAGTGATGTCCAGAACTGTTCGCAGCGAACGGTTCACAGCGAACAAAGCTTGTTCGCGTTCGCGTTTGTGGGCGAACACATGTCGATGTTCGATCCGCCCCTATGTGTCATCATTGTGGAAACTTTGACCCTTTATGTCACAGCCGCCTGACACATTAGAGCCAATCAACATCAGACACTCCCTCACAGACACTCCCAGCTACTCGGAATCCGCCATTTTAGACTCATAACGACCTTGCTTTTTTAATGAGAGGACGTGTTGTGTTTTCGCTCCTGACATTAATAGTAAAAACATAGCTAGGCTAGTGTATTTACAGTCCAGAAGGACTCCACTCATCTCTGCTGCAAGCACAGCACCCCAAAAAGCCCTTTTTAGGGCTATATTTCGTGCCGTTTTTTTTTTTTTTATTAGCATTTGCCTGGCTTTCAGCTGTGTGTTTAAGGCTCACAGCATATGCTGTGACTACTGCCACCACTGATATCTCCCTAACAACATTAGTTTAAATTTAACTAACCCAAAAATATAATTATTTTTCTAATGTAATTTTTTTTCATTTTCTATCAGGCCAGTGTCACACAGCATATACTCTGGTTCATTGCTCTGTGCCAGCCAGCAGCCAGCAGTGTTAATATCCGTTTATAACATTATTTTTAATTTAAAAAAAAAAACACAAAAAAATATTTTTCTAGTGTAATCTAATTACATTTACTATCATGCCTGTGTCTGTCAGGCTCACTCAGCATTAATATACCTCTTTTTTTTTCAGTCTTTTGGTTAATTGGTCTGTGCCAGGCAGCCACCCAGCACTCATATCTATTTTTCTTTCACCTTAATTTTAATATATATAAAAAAAAAAAGTTTAAATTTGTTTGCTAGTGTAATCAAATCTAATTTTCTATCCGGCCTGTGTGTTTTGCTGACATAGAGAGCCTACTGTGTTTACTTGCTGCCCTCCCTAGTCTATGAGCCACGACTCATATGTGTTTAACCTTTTTTTAATTCCCCCCCCCCCCCCCCAAAAAAATAATTTCAATCATTTTTCTAGTGTAATCTAATAGTATTTTCTATCAGGCGTGTGTGTATCCGACATACATAGCCTACTGTTTTTAATAGCTGCCCTTCCAAGGCTATCAGCCACGACTCATATGTATGTGCTTAACCTTTTTCTTAAAATTTCCAAAAAAAAGTCTTTAAATCATTGTGCTAGTGTAATCTAATTGTATTTTCTATCAGGCCTGTGTCTAACTGTCTATCTGACTTACACAGCATACTGTTGTTATAATTGCTGCCCTACGTAGCAGCCAGCCAGTGCGACCACTCATAGAGTCATATGTGCATTGCACTTCTTAACATAATTTTAATATTAAAATCTAAAATTTTAAAATATTTTGCTAGTGTAATGTAACTTAATTTTCTATCAGCCCTGTGTTTTTGTCACTTACAAAGCATACTGTGTTAAATTACTGCCCTACCTACCATCCACGACTCATATCTGCCAGCCTGTCTGCCAGGCCCAAGTAGCCAATTAGTGGCACCAATCACAATTCTTGTAACAGTAATAAAAATAAAAAAAATCATAATTTTTTGGACTGCAAATATTCAGTCTCCTAGGGCCATTGAATTTCATTTACCTCCTGCCTGCCACTGCCAGCCTTTTGTGCCAGGCCGTTTAGCCAACTATTTACACCAATCATAATTGTTGTCACAGTCAGACAGTATAGTTATTAATTTAAATAAAAACATTTTTTAGTGTTGATCTTAACCCTCAGTTTGCTCGTGCCTTTGAATTGCACTTTTCTACAGCCTTCCAAGCCTGTGTGCCAGGCCTACTTAAAAAATATTTACACCAATCATATTTTTTGTGACAGTATTCTAATAATTAAAAATTAAAATTTTTGGTAATAGTTGCTGTGATTTGAATCGTCAGTTTGCTGGTGCCATTGAAACGCACTTTCCTGCTGCCTTGCAGCCTGCTGTGAGCCAGGCCCCCACCTAGCCAATTGTTGTCAGCAATCATATTTCTGTTAACAGTATTGCAAAAATTGTCAATCATCACTGTTTAGACTGTCAGTAATCAGTCTCCTAGTGTCCTTGAATTGCATCTCCCTCCTGCCTGCCATCCTTTTGTGCCAGGCCGTCTTGCCAACTATTTACACCAATCCTAATTTTTTGTCACAGTATAGTTACTAATTATAATTAAAAAAATCTTTATTTTTGATGATCTTAACCCTCAGTTTGCTCGTGCCTTTGAATTGCAGTTTTCTACAGCCTTCCAAGCCTGTGTGCCAGGCCTACTTAAAAAATATTTACACCAATCATATTTGTTGTGACAGTATTCTAATAATTAAAAATTAAAATTTTTGGTAATAGTTGCTGTGATTTGAATCGTCAGTTTGCTGGTGCCATTGAAACGCACTTTCCTGCTGCCTTGCAGCCTGCTGTGAGCCAGGCCCCCACCTAGCCAATTGTTGTCAGCAATCATATTTCTGTTAACAGTATTGCAAAAATTGTCAATCATCACTGTTTAGACTGTCAGTAATCAGTCTCCTAGTGTCCTTGAATTGCATCTCCCTCCTGCCTGCCATCCTTTTGTGCCAGGCCGTCTTGCCAACTATTTACACCAATCCTAATTTTTTGTCACAGTATAGTTACTAATTATAATTAAAAAAATCTTTATTGTTGACGATCTTAACCCTCAGTTTGCTCGTGCCTTTGAATTGCACTTTTCTACAGCCTTCCAAGCCTGTGTGCCAGGCCTACTTAAAAAATATTTACACCAATCATATTTGTTGTGACAGTATTCTAATAATTAAAAATTTAATTTTTTGGTAATAGTTGCTGTGATTTGAATCGTCAGTTTGCTGGTGCCATTGAAACGCACTTTCCTGCTGCCTTGCAGCCTGCTGTGAGCCAGGCCCCCACTTAGCCAATTGTTGTCAGCAATCATATTTCTGTTAACAGTATTGCAAAAATTGTCAATCATCACTGTTTAGACTGTCAGTAATCAGTCTCCTAGTGTCCTTGAATTGCATCTCCCTCCTGCCTGCCATCCTTTTGTGCCAGGCCGTCTTGCCAACTATTTACACCAATCCTAATTTTTTGTCACAGTATAGTTACTAATTATAATTAAAAAAATCTTTATTGTTGATGATCTTAACCCTCAGTTTGCTCGTGCCTTTGAATTCAGTTGTCTACAGCCTTCCAAGCCTGTGTGCCAGGCCTCCTTAAAAAATATTTACACCAATCATATTTGTTGTGACAGTATTCTAATAATTAAAAATTTAAATTTTTGGTAATAGTTGCTGTGATTTGAATCATCAGTTTGCTGGTGCCATTGAAACGCACTTTCCTGCTGCCTTGCAGCCTGCTGTGAGCCAGGCCCCCACCTAGCCAATTGTTGTCAGCAATCATATTTCTGTTAACAGTATTGCAAAAATTGTCAATCATCACTGTTTAGACTGTCAGTAATCAGTCTCCTAGTGTCCTTGAATTGCATCTCCCTCCTGCCTGCCATCCTTTTGTGCCAGGCCGTCTTGCCAACTATTTACACCAATCTTAATTTTTTGTCACAGTATGTTACTAATTAAAATTAAAAAAATCTTTATTGTTGATGATCTTAACCCTCAGTTTGCTCGTGCCTTTGAATTGCAGTTTTCTACAGCCTTCCAAGCCTGTGTGCCAGGCCTACTTAAAAAATATTTACACCAATCATATTTGTTGTGACAGTATTCTAATAATTAAAAATTAAAATTTTTGGTAATAGTTGCTGTGATTTGAATCGTCAGTTTGCTGGTGCCATTGAAACGCACTTTCCTGCTGCCTTGCAGCCTGCTGTGAGCCAGGCCCCCACCTAGCCAATTGTTGTCAGCAATCATATTTCTGTTAACAGTATTGCAAAAATTGTCAATCATCACTGTTTAGACTGTCAGTAATCAGTCTCCTAGTGTCCTTGAATTGCATCTCCCTCCTGCCTGCCATCCTTTTGTGCCAGGCCGTCTTGCCAACTATTTACACCAATCCTAATTTTTTGTCACAGTATAGTTACTAATTATAATTAAAAAAATCTTTATTGTTGATGATCTTAACCCTCAGTTTGCTTGTGCCTTTGAATTCAGTTGTCTACAGCCTTCCAAGCCTGTGTGCCAGGCCTACTTAAAAAATATTTACACCAATCATATTTGTTGTGACAGTATTCTAATAATTAAAAATTAAAATTTTTGGTAATAGTTGCTGTGATTTGAATCGTCAGTTTGCTGGTGCCATTGAAACGCACTTTCCTGCTGCCTTGCAGCCTGCTGTGAGCCAGGCCCCCACCTAGCCAATTGTTGTCAGCAATCATATTTCTGTTAACAGTATTGCAAAAATTGTCAATCATCACTGTTTAGACTGTCAGTAATCAGTCTCCTAGTGTCCTTGAATTGCATCTCCCTCCTGCCTGCCATCCTTTTGTGCCAGGCCGTCTTGCCAACTATTTACACCAATCCTAATTTTTTGTCACAGTATAGTTACTAATTATAATTAAAAAAATCTTTATTGTTGACGATCTTAACCCTCAGTTTGCTCGTGCCTTTGAATTGCACTTTTCTACAGCCTTCCAAGCCTGTGTGCCAGGCCTACTTAAAAAATATTTACACCAATCATATTTGTTGTGACAGTATTCTAATAATTAAAAATTAAAATTTTTGGTAATAGTTGCTGTGATTTGAAACCTCAGTTTGCTGGTGCCATTGAATAGCACTTTCCTCCTGCCTTGCAGCCTGCTGTGAGCCAGGCCCACCTAGCCAATTGTTGTCAGCAATCATATTTCATTTAACAGTATTGCAAAAATTGTCAATCATCACTGTTTTGACTGTCATTAATCAGTCTCCTAGTGTCCTTGAATTGCATCTCCCTCCTGCCTGCCATCCTTTTGTGCCAGGCCGTCTTGCCAACTATTTACACCAATCCTAATTGTTGTCACAGTATAGTTACTAATTTAAATAAAAAAAATCTTTATTGTTGATCTTAATCCTCATTTTGCTTGTGCCATTGAATTGCACTTTTCTACTGCCTGCCAGCCTGTGTGCCAGGCCCAACTATCCAATTAGTGCTAGCAATCATATTTCTTTTAACAGTATTGCAAAATTTGTCAATCAACACTGTTTTGACTGTCAATCTGCAGTCTACTAGTGCCCTTGAATTGCATTTTCCTCCTGCCTGCCTACCTGTGTGCCAGTCCCAACTAGCCAATTAGTGCCACCACTCATATTTATTGTAACAGGATTGGAATTTTTGTTAATCATAACTGTTTTGACTCTGATTCTTCAGTCTCCTAGTGCCATTGAATTGCAGTTTCCTTTCTCCCAGCGTGTGTGCCAGACAGGCTCATTTTCCAAATAGTGCCAAACAATCATATTTGTTGCCACAGTACTAGTAATATTTCAAAAAATTAACAATTTGTGATTTTTAAAACATCTGTCTTTTTTGTTGTTGTCAGTCTCACAGCGTATACTGTGCCCACTTTCACAGTGCCACCACTCAATTGGTGTAATAGTATTGTTAGTGTCCATTTAAAAAAAAATGACAGGCAGAGGCAGGCCACCCCGCAGGTTCCGTGGTCGTGGTGCTGTGATTCCTTTAGACCCTACAAATATGCACATTGTTCAGACGCCGGGTGCCAGGGGGGATGCAAAAACTTCTGAGGAGGACCTAGTTGAATGACTAACACAGGAAACCCAATCTTCTTCAGCTTCCGCTGCTAGTCCTCCTAACCTTGATGCACCATCTAAGTCCAGCTGTGCTTTGGGCAGGTCTCAAGTGACCAGTGACACTCCGCCGCCTGTCGCCACCACCAACACTAGCACCACAGCCGCTTCACTTGATCTGTCACAGGAGTTATTGACACATCATTTTGAAGAAATGAGTGATGCGCAACTATCATTGACAGAGGATGTAGATAATAGTGATCAGTCTCAGTCAGGCAGCATTACCGACATGGAGGTACGGTGTGATGATGATGGTGATGTTGTACCCGCTGCTGCTTCCTTTCTTGATGTTTCAGATACAAGTGAAGCGGTTGATGATGATGTGTCGGTGGATGTCACGTCGGTGCCTGCTAGAAGAGAAGAAGAAGAGGGGGAAAGTTCAGATGGGGAGACAGAGAGGAGGAGGAGGAGGAAACGATTTGGAAGCACGGGGAGGTCGTCTCAAGGAGCTAGTGGCACAGTCAGACAGCATGCATCGTCACCAGGGGTCAGCCAGACAGCCCGCCGACGCCCATCAACACATGCTGTTGCCACCACCAGAATGCCGTCATCGCAGAGCTCAGCAGTGTGGCATTTTTTTTGTGTGTCTGCCTCTGACAACAGCGATGCCATTTGCAACCTGTGCCAAAAGAAACTGAGTCGTGGGAAGTCCAACAGCCACCTAGGTACAACTGCTTTGCGAAGGCACATGGTCTCCCATCACAAAGGCCGATGGGAAGAACACATGAGTAGAAGCAGCACACAAAGTGAAAGCCGCCCTCCTCCTCCTGCTCCAGCATCTTCAGCCACGTCAACCAGTGCTGTCCTCCTTGCCCCCTCTCAACCATCCTCCACTCAGTCTCTCTTACGTAGCAGTTCCTGGTCATCTGTCCACATTCAGGTGTCTGTCAAGGACATGTTTGAGCGTAAGAAGCCAATTTCTCAAAGTCACCCCCTTGCCCGGCGTCTGACAGCTGGCTTGTCTGAACTCTTAGCCCGCCAGCTTTTACCATACAAGCTGGTGGAGTCTGATGCTTTCAAAAAATTTGTATCTATTGGGACACCGCAGTGGAAGGTACCTGGCAGAAATTTCTTTTCACAAAAGGCAATCCCAAACCTGTACTCTGTTGTGAGAAAGGAAGTTATGGCATGTCTGGCAAACAGCGTTGGGGCAAGGGTCCATATGACCACGGATAGCTGGTCTGCAAGGCATGGTCAGGGCAGGTATATCACCTACACTGCGTATTGGGTAAACCTGCTGACTTCTGACAAGCATGGAATGCGTGGCTCTGCAGAAGAGTTGGTGACACCGCCACGACTTGCAGGCAGGCCTGCTGCTACCTCCTCTACTCCTCCTACTCCATCCTCTTCCATAACCTCTTCCTCGGCTGAGTCCTCTTCAACTTCTGCGTCTTGCTCCACATCTATGGCACCCGCCCAGCTCCCCAGGTACTATGCTACATCCCGGGTACGGCAGTGTCACGCCGTCTTGGGGTTGACTTGCCTGAAAGCGGAGAGTCACACCGCACCAGCACTCCTGACCGCCCTGAACGCACAGGTGGATCAGTGGCTGACTCCACACCAACTGGAGATTGGCAAGGTTGTTTCTGACAATGGAAGTAATTTGGTGGCGGCATTGAAATTGGGCAAGTTGACACATGTGCCGTGCATGGCACATGTGTGTAATCTGATTGTACAATGATTTGTCCATAAGTACCCAGGCTTACAGGACGTCCTGAAGCAGGCCAGGAAGGTGTGTGGCCATTTCAGGCGTTCCTACACGGCCATGGCGCACTTGTCTGATATCCAGCGTTGAAACAACCTGCCAGTGAGGCGCTTGATTTGCGACAGCCCGACACGGTGGAATTCAACACTCCTAATGTTTGACCGCCTGCTCCAACAAGAAAAAGCTGTTAATGAGTATTTGTATGACCGGGGTGCTAGGACGGCCTCTGGGGAGCTGGGGATATTTTTGCCCAATTACTGGACGCTCATGCGCAATGCCTGTAGGCTCATGCGTCCTTTTGAGGAGGTGACAAACCTTGTCAGTCGCACCGAAGGCACCATCAGCGACATCATACCATTTGTTTTCTTCCTGGAGCGTGCCCTGCGAAGAGTGCTGGATCAGGCAGTAGATGAGCGTGAAGAGGAAGAGGAAGAGTTGTGGTGTCCATCACCCCCACAAACAGCCGAATCAGCATTGCTTGCTGGACCTGCGGCAACGCAGGAAGAGGATTGTGAGGAAGAGGAGTCAGAGGAGGAATGTGGCTTTGTGGAGGATGAGGAGGAGGAAGACCCAGGGTGCTAGTTGTTGTCACCTCTCAGGTACCCGTGGTGTTGTACGTGGCTGGGGGGAAGAAGATACCATCAGTGAGATCAGTGAGGAGGAGGAACGCGACATGATTAGCTCAGCATCCAACCTTGTTCAAATGGGTTCTTTCATGCTGTCGTGCCTGTTGAGGGACCCTCGTATAAAAAAGCTGAAGGAGAACGACCTGTACTGGGTGTCCACGCTCCTCGACCCCCGGTATAAGCATAAAGTGCCTGAAATGTTACCAAATTCCCGCAAGTCGGAAAGGATGGAGCATTTTCATAATAAATTAAAAACTATGCTTTATACAGCGTATAAGGGTGATGTCACAGCACCACGGGAATGTAACAGGGGAAGAGATGAAATTAATCCTCCTCCTCCCACGACCACGGCGGCAAGGACCGGGCGCTTTCCTGACGTCTTTTTGATGGAGGACATGCGTACCTTTTTAACTCCCATGCACCATCAGAGCCTTTCGGGATCCAGCCTTAGAGAAAGACTCAACCGACAGGTAGCAGACTACCTAGCTTTAACTGCGGATCTCGACACTCTCAGGAGCGATGGACCCCTTGACTACTGGGTGTGCAGGCTGGACTTGTGGCCTGAGCTATCCCAATTTGAAATGGAACTTCTGGCCTGCCCCGCTTCAAGTGTCCTGTCCGAAAGGACTTTTAGTGCAGCAGGAGGTTTTGTCACTGAGAAGAGAAGTCGCCTAGGTCAAAAAAGCCTTGACTATCTCACTTTTATAAAAATGAATGAGGGCTGGATCCCGAAGGGACTGACATTGGGCGATACATTTGAATAAAAAACTACTGATGATGATATGAGCTGCCTTGGGCTACAACTGTTACACAGGCTGGCCTTTTTTTCTTGGTTATAAAGACGGAGGACTTGCTTGACTTATCCGCCAACAACTAGTGTTCAAGCCACAAGCTTTTCGGGCACTTTATAAATGTTTTACAAACATCGATTTTTCTGGCCGCTGCTACAGCAGTTGCTCCAACAATACCCCAATGTTTCAGTCATTTGTACATTCCTAATTTTTCTGGCCTCTGCTGCATCTCTGTGGGTACAAAACTCAAATAAAAAAAATAAGGCACATAACACTAGTGATTAAACTGTTACGAATTGTACAACTTTACACACCACTCATATCCGGTGGACCATTCAATTGAACGCAAAATGCAACAAATTTGAAAGAGTAGGACCGACCAAGCATCTTTATCCGTCTCTTGGTTGATCTAAATTATCTCTGTGTTCCATCTATGACATACCTGTACTCTATTGTGCAAAAGGGTGGCATATGTTTTGTTTCATGCTGTTGCGGGTCGTGGCCCATGATATAAAAAGGCTGAAGGAGAACGACCTGTAGTAATGGTTGCCCCATCCAGTTTTTATAAAAATGTTCCTGGTTCCTCTCAATTATCTTTGGGTTTCTAAAATGGATGCCATACCTGTACTCGCTTGTGCAAAAGGATGGCATATGTGGTGGTGTTTCCTGCAGTTGTTTCTGTTGAGGGTGCTGGACCCTCTTATAAAAAAGCTGAAGATGAACGACCTGGAGTGGGAGTCCAAGCATGGTTTTTGGTGCTATTTCACTTTTACAAACAATTATCTGTCGTTTTCACAAATCAATGCCGTACCAGTACTCTATTGTTCCAAAGTATGCCATATGTTCTCTTTCCTGCTGGTATTTTGTTTGAGGGTCCTGGACACTCTTATAAAAAGGCCTAAGGTGAAAGAGGTGTACTGGGTGTCCACTCATTTTTATTTTCTATTTCTCATTTGACCAAAATTATCTCTGGTTTTGTAAAATCAATGCCGTACCTGTACTCTATTGTTCAAAAGGATGCCATACGTCCTCTTTCCTGCTGTTTTTTTTTGGGGGGGTCCAGGACCCTCTTATAAAAAGGCCTAAGGAGAAAGAGGTGTACTGGCTGTCCATCGAATCATTTTTTTTATTCAAATTTACATTTTAAAAAATATTCTATGGGTTTCTAAAATCTATGCCTTTCCTGTACTCTATTGTTCAAAAGTATGCCATATGTCCTCTTTCCTGCTGGTTTTTTGTTTGAGGGTCCTGGACCCTCTTATAAAAAGGCATTATGGGGGGGGGCGGAGCTAGCTGCCATACTGATCAGACGTACTATATCAGAGTTCCTCAAAAACAAGCACTAAATACACCTAAAACATACGGATTTTATCTACACAAATGCAATCCTCTTATAGGAGGAAGAGTACAACTTATTTCCCTGTTCAGTGGACTACGAATCAACTATTTATTAGTCCCTAAAACACTTTGACTCTTCAGTCTGGATTCTGGGGACCTTGTAGCTGCAAACGCCTGGAGGCTTATATCGGCAGCTCCGGCTCACTGTCAATACACCCTGGACTTTACCAGCTGCAACAAATTGCCTACACTTGCTCCGGAGGGTCGGGGATCCGCTCCGGAGCATAGGTGTCTGCTTCACAGCTATACCTGCACCTGGGCTCAGATAGCAACTGCCGGTCAAACCGAAAACCACCAGGAGGGAACCAGGCGCAAAGGTCTCTGTGAGTAACGGCTGATGCTACACCGGCCAGTACTTTTCTAAGTGCCAATATTAGCGTGACCACACTTTACAGCAGTCACCTACTTTAGCAGCTGGATTGTGGGGCTATTGGGCGCTATATCAGCTGTGGCGCGAACCGCCATCTTTCTCTGCTGCGCGCCTTTGCCCTGCAGTGTAGCTGTGACAAGTGATAAAACAGAACAAGTTCAATTTTAATGCTCTCCGCCAGCTTTATAAACGGAACCTCTTCTGAGGGGGCACTTCACTGGCCTGAGGCTTGACTGACCATTTCAAACCGCACAGCCACTTGTTTGTTTACACTGCGGAGCAGGGCAACCACGAGGACTCTGTGTGTTTCATATGTTCTGAAGGTGTGCATCAGGCTATATTGTACTGCAGCTTGCCTGTTCTAGAGGACTTTGTTGATCTCTAAAGCTCTACACTCTCGGCCATTCTCCCTGGATTCTCAGTGACTTAAACAACTTAAGAGACATTGCAGAAACGTATATCTCTATTGCATTGTTTATTAGACACAGAATAGAGGGGGGGGAGGGGGAGAGGGGTAGGTGTGGAGGAGGTGGGAAATGAAAACTGGAGCTGCATAATTTTTTGACAGTTACACTAACTACTGTGTCTGATATATAAGGTATAGAGTATCTGGTCTGGTGCACACAGTAATCTGAAAGCTGCAACTGCTGGGTACAAATGAACATTACTGAACTTTAAGAACCCGTACTACATAGGTGCAATTCCTGCAATTACCTAAGGGCCAAGACCCCGTACACCAACCAGCCACCAGGTGTGTTTAGGCGACACAGTGCCTCTCCTCCCCCTTTCCCGTTCCTGACTTCAGGGCGGGTCATATCCCCCTTCCCTTTACCGACTGAGCCCAGTGGTGGCACTATCCCTGAGGGGGGGCACATCCTGAAACCTAGCAATAATTCAAGTGTTCGCCTGGTCACAGTAGTGGTTACTTTCATGGTAAAGTCTCCCTAATATCATCAAACCACACGCCCTTTAATTAAAACCCTGCATGACTTCAATATTCCATATCTACCCTTGAAAATACACAAGAGACTTAACTCATTCACTTGCCTTTATTAACATTGTTATGCAGAGCTAAAATCCTGTGGCACCCCTCCATGCCGGTGTTGAATAACTGTGGTTACTACATATCTTTTTGAGTGACTCTAAACCTGTGCTATTCCTGGTATTACTTCACTCGTGACCATATTATTTATCCCAACATGTCGCAACAAGCTAGGAAAAAGCAGAAAGCATCAAAATCCTCGAAACACACAGTCCGGGATCATTTCCACCCTATAAGGGATCCTAGCCCTGAAATCTCTGACGAGGAAAGATCAATATCCCCCCCCCCTCTCGGAGAGAAGGGCTGGAGTTAGATGTTCCCCGCCCTCACGATCTCAAGAGAAGGGGATCACTATGGACTCTATGAAGCAGCTGTTAGACCAACAGAGTCAATCCTTTGCGAAGCGATTTGACAAATTAGAAAGGTCTTTTGATGACTTGAGGAGGGACATTGTGTCAATCAATGAGCGCACTGACATCATCGAACGTAAACAGGAGGACCTACTAGTGGATCATACGAATTGGGTCAGCTATACCCAGAACCTTGCTGATCAGGTATCCTCGCTTGAAGCGAAGTTGGCGGACCTTGAAGACCGTTCCCGACGGAATAACGTCAGAATCAGGGGCATCCCTGAATCGGTTGGCCCTCAAGACCTAGAAAAATACGCCCAAACACTATTCAGAGCCATTCTGGGCCCTTCAGAGGAAGCTGATACAAAACTGGACAGAATCCACAGAGTAGCTAGACCGCAGAACCTACCTATGGACAAGCCCAGAGACACCATAGCTAGAATACATCACTTTACATATAAAGACAAACTACTAAGGGCTACTTTGAGGCAACCCCAGCTCCCAGAGCAATTTAAGGATGTTGCCCTGCTCCCAGACCTGTCATCCTTCACACTTCAACAGAGAAGATCTTTCAGCGAAGTCACAAGAGTCCTCCGACTGAACCAAATCCGCTACAGATGGGGGTTTCCCACCAAGTTAATCATTAACAAAGACGGCACCCAACATACTGCCCTCACCCCAAGACTGGCTCAGGATCTCCTGAGGATCTGGAATCTCCCCGCTGGTAATGTTGATGCTGAGCTGCCTCATCCACAAAGGGTGGGCCCTCCGCTGAGAGCGGTGGCCCAGGTCTGGAATCCGGGCAGACAGGATCCAGTCCGTTGATCCCTCCCTCCCCGACTGGAGGAGTTTATCTTCTAATCCCTCAAATGAGCCAGGTTGCTTGAGACCTGATCACCCTGTTTATTGATCAGGCCACACTTGGACTATGTCTGCTGGAAGCGGCCCACTGCCGCTCGAAGAGGGGTGGTGTACTGATGGACGGCTATTGTGTTTATTGTTTAATGCTTACAAGTTCTAGTTAAAAACTTTTTTGTGGACTCCCAGTTCTTAGTTTTATGATTCTTAGATAATCTTGAATTGCTAAACCTGCCGTAAAGTTTTGTTTGCACTTGCCTCTCTTTTTCTTTCTATTGTCTCTACTTGCTCCTCCTGCCCTCCCCTTCTCCTTTCCCTCTCTATCCACTTCCCTCCCCTCCCCCTCCTGTCACTCCCTCCCCCCTCCCGTCACTCCCTCCCTTCCCTCCCCCCCTCCCTTTCTCCCCTCCCCTCTCCTTTCCCCGCCTCCTTTTTTCCTCCCTCCCTCCCCTTCCTCTTCCCCCCTCCCTTCTTTTTCCCCTCCTCCCCTCTCCCCCCCTTCCCCTTCCCTTTCCTTCTTCCCTTTCCCTCCCTCGCCCTCTTCTCTTTCCCCTTCCCCCCCTTTCCCCTTTCCCTTCTCTTCTCCTCTCTCCCATGCCTCTTCTATCCTCTTTCTCCCTCCCCTTCCTCTCTCCCCTCTCCCCCCCTTTCTCTTCCTTTATTTTCTCTCCCTCCTTTCTCCCTTCTCCCTCTCCCCCCTTCCCCTCCTTTTCTTCCTCCTTATTCATTCCTTCCCTTCTCCTCCTTCACCTCTTCCTCTCTCCTCCCCTCCTTCCCCCCCCCCGCCCCCCTCCCTCTCACCCTTACCGTGCCTCCCAAACCTTCTTTTCTTCCTCCGTTTTCCTCTCTTACCTTACTTTCTTAAGAATTTTATGCTCTCTCCCTCCATCCACAATTGTTGGACGTGAAGAGATTAGTTGCCACTTGATACGATATGGCACCATCTTAATGATCAATCTTAGTGAGTTTCTCTCAGTGCTTGGGACCTCTGCAATGTTTATTATACTACATGTCTGTTGTTCTGATGCAATGTAATTTGTTGTAATCTAGTACCTTTAAGATATCACCCCTGCGACTTTTGGAGAGAGTTCTCTTATATGTCACCAAGTATCCTTCAGCAATATTTCCTGTCTGTTTTTATTTGCATGCTTCTGTATTAGCTGAGTTTTATTAATCTGTCCTACAGATATCTGCACTATATTTTTCACGTGTGCTCGCTGCTGTGAAGAACTAATATATAAAAACAGTAGCAATGGGACAATTGTAGATCCCACAGATAGCTCCCATCACGTAGCGAGTGAGTATAATAGGGTCTGTTTGGTTCTCTTAGCTAGACACTCTGTGTAGCTGAACTGAGGGCTTAGTGTTACTGTTAACAATTATGAATGCTAGGACTTTCAATACTTTTACTGACTGTGTACACCACTAGCAATTATTGTACACTTTATCGTATGTTAAGTGGCAGATACGAATGGTGGGTTGTGGTTTTGACTAGAGATACGTACCTAACACTTAGGGAGATTTGACCCTTATCTAGACTAGGCCACATCTAGCTAACAATCCAATCACCTTGCGCTTTGTGTGAATATTCATATGCTAGCTCCGGGGCCCCTAGAGTCCTTCTTTTGTAATACTTTGAGACTCCTAGCCATAAGTGATGATGTTAAAGTTGCTCCACCAATATTCTCTGACTCTATGTTAGAAATGCAAGATACCACTAGTAAGATCTGTTATTTTGGCCTCCCCTTCGCCCCCCCCCCCCCTCCATTACTTCTGTGCGGTCAGGGATGTTTCCCTTTCCCTCTGCACACCCTTTTGGCAGAGTTTAGTAGTCTCTGCCCAACCCGTAGAGCCATGACTTAGTTTTACCTACGCCAATGTAGAATGGCTCACGGGGGTTCAACATAGGAACATTGACTTTGCAGTAATATCCTGTTTTCCTGAAGTTTATTCTAGATGATAGTCTTGAAATTGCTTATGTTTTAATAATGGCTCAGCGCTAAAGGTTATTGGAATACACTAAATACTGAGAGATGCTATGCTCCATACTTTCCCAATTGACGATTCATTCAGAGTTATCTTGATGCTTATTATGCTTCACTATATTGATATTGTATATGCACTTCATAATTTGTATTTATACCACATAAGCTGAATTTGCAATTTTAACTATTATCTAAGTTGACATGTCCTCAATTGCTTTGTTTAACTTTTGGTCCCACGATTGGACCTGCTTGTTTGAGGAATTCGCACACCTATAAGATTTAAAAAAAAATGAGGTGCCTAATCTGTTATGTCATGCCAGTATAATATATGTTGTGAAATGTATTCTGTTGATGAGACTGTTGTCATTATGCTATTTCAACCTCAATAAAAACTATTTAAAAAATAAATAAATAAATAAATAAAAAAAAAGGCATTATGGATAAAGAATTGTACCTGGTGACTGTCCATCCAATAATTTTTTTTAATTCAAATTCACGGTTGCAACAAATTATCCCCGGGTTTCTAAAATCAATGCCTTTCCTATAATCTTTTTTTCACAAAGGATGCCATATGTCCTCTTTCCTACTGCTGGTTTTGTTGAGTGTCCTGGAGCCTCTGCTAAAAAGGCCGAAGGATAAAGAAGTGTACTGGGTGTCTATTCAATGTTTTTTTAGATTTCACATGTGTATCTTATTTTTTCTGTCTTTCAAAAATCAATGCCTTTCCTGTAATCTATTTTTCAAAAGGATGCCATATGTCCTCTTTCATGCTGTTCTTTCTGTTGAGGCTCCGGGACACTCTTTTAAAAAGGCCTAAGGATAAAGAAGTGTACTGGGTGTCCAATCAATGTTTTTTTCTATTTCCCGGGTCATATAACTGATCTCTGTGTTTCTACAATCAATGGCTTTCCTGTAATCTAATTTTCAAAAGTATGCCATATTTCCTCTTTCCTGCTGGTGTTTTTTTTGAGGGTCCAGGACCCTCTTATAAAAAGGCCTAAGGAGAAAGTGGTGTACTGGGTGTCCATCGAATCTTTTTTTTTATTCAAATTTACATTTGCAAAAAATTATCTATGGGTTTCTAAAATCAATGCCTTTCCTGTACTCTTACTGTATTGTTAAAAAGTATGCCATATGTCCCCTTTCCTGCTGGTGTTTTGTTTGAGGGTCCTGGACCCTCTTATAAAAAGGCCTAGGGAGAAAGAATTGTACTGGGTGTCCATCCAACCATTTGTTTTATTCAAATTCACGGTTGCAACAAATTATCCCCGGGTTTCTAAAATCAATGCCTTTCCTATAATCTTTTTTTCACAAAGGATGCCATATGTACTCTTTCCTACTGCTGGTTTTGTTGAGTGTCCTGGAGCCTCTGCTAAAAAGGCCGAAGGATAAAGAAGTGTACTGGGTGTCTATTCAATGTTTTTTTAGATTTCACATGTGTATCTTATTTTTTCTGTCTTTCAAAAATCAATGCCTTTCCTGTAATCTATTTTTCAAAAGGATGCCATATGTCCTCTTTCATGCTGTTCTTTCTGTTGAGGCTCCGGGACACTCTTCTAAAAAGGCCTAAGGATAAATAAGTGTACTGGGTGTATAATCTATGTTTTTTTAGATTTCACGGTTGCAACTAATGATCTCTGTGTTTCTAAAATCAATGCCTTTCCAATAATCATTTTTTTCAAAAGGATGCCATATGTCCTCTTTCCTGCTGCTGGTTTTGTGGAGGGTCCTGGAGCCTCTGCTAAAATGGCCTAAGGATAAAGAAGTGTACTGGGTGTATAATCTATGTTTTTTTAGATTCCACGTTTGCAAAAAATTATCCACGGGTTTCTAAAATCAATGCCTTTCCAGTAATCTATTATTCACAAGGATGCCATATGTACTTTTTGATGCTGTTGTTTCGGTTGAGGCTCCGGGAGCCTCTTATTAAAAAGGCCTAATGAAAAATAAGTGTACTGGGTGTCTAATCAATGTTTTTTTCGATTTACCGTTTGCAACTAATGATCTCTGTGTTTCTGAAATCAATGCCTTTCCTATAATCATTTTTTCCAAAGGATGCCATATGTCCTCTTTCCTGCTGCTGGTTTTGTCGAGGGTCCTGGAGCCTCTGCTGCGCATAATAAAGAGAAAAAAAATTAATTTAACTTGACATAATAACTGAGGCATGACTTCAGGAGTCAGGTGTGGTCGTAGGTAGTGGTTGTTGTTAGCAGATTATTTTTATTGCAAATTGCAATTGCCACAGCGTGCATAAAATGTGCGTCACTAGTCCAAATTGTAATATTTTTTTTTTCATTCAGGATTAGTTTGGGGTACGGCGCAATATTGGAAACGCAAAAAACAGGTCTCCATACCCGTTGATATAAGGGGTGACTACTACTGCTTTTAACAGGCTCCTCTTGGATAGCCCCAGAAAGTGTGACTATGAATCCCAAAAAGAAAATTAAATTAAGGTTGAAAACTAACTCCAAAGTAACTTGTAAGACCTGGAGCTCCTCAAACACACATCCTACCTTAACAGCTATAGGCTCCACAACCCACAAATCTTAACTTTTTCATGCCAATTGATATTGCCACAGCTGGAACAACAGTAAATAACATGTGCGTCACCACAGTCTCCGAAACTGTTGTCGGATGTATACAAAAACACTGATAAAGTATTCCTTTAGGAGCGCAAAGAGATGGCTACCGGAACACCAGGAACTTCACAAGAGTGGCTGTATTGTGTTTCTGGTGATGTTTGAGACATCTGGGTAGTGTACAGGGAGGGCAAAAATCGTCTCCATCTCTGTGCACCAAAGGACATGACGTCCTTGTCATCCATAAGCACATGAAATTGCTGGCATTTTTGTTGCTTCAAGAAGTTCATTTTTTGTGGTGATAGATAGTACTGAATTAAATAAACTTTGGTTTCCTACCATACTCAAGACAATCTTGTATTTAAAAATTCGTACTTGCTGTGGGAAACAGTGGCCTGTCCATACCAGGAAGATGATTTAGACAGAAGTAACGAGCTCTGCTTGCAGGTGACACATGTTTATCGTCAATCATCAAAGGGGTTGCGTGCAGAATATGGCTGATGGCCCCTTATTCACATGTTTGTCCAGAGCCACAACATTTGCAAACAGCCAGAAGAAAGGTCGTTTCTCACCAGCCTAAGTTGAGCTTCATTTAACAAATGCTGATATTAAAAAAAATAGACAAACAGTGCCTTAAATAACACATTTGCGATATGGATTCACCAGAGCAAGGTCATTGCAAGTACTAAGTTCCCACGATAACAAAATTAAAATGCCACAACTATGCAATCTTCACCTTCAGATTATTATTGTCACACTCCATTGTACTCCTATGCCCAGCTCCCTGCTCTTGTTTTTGTTGAGGGTCCTGGAGCCTCTGCTGAAAAGGCCTATGGATAATAAAGTGTACTGGGTGTCTGTTCAATTTTTTTTGATTTCCCGGTTGCAAGTAATTATCTCAGTGTTTCTAAAATCAATGCCTTTCCTGTAATCTATAATTCAAAAAGATTGACATATGTCCTCTTCCATGCTGTTGTTTCAGTTACGGCTCCGGGACCCTCGTATTAACAAGGCCTGAGGATAAATAAGTGTAACCGGTGTCTAATGAATGTTTTTTTCTATTACACGGGTCATATAAATGATCTGTGGGTTTCTAAAATCAATGCCTTTCCTGTAATCTTTTATTCAAAAGTATGACATATCTCCTCTTTCATGCTGTTGTTTCGGTTGAGGCTCCGGGACCATCGTATTAAAAAGGCCTGAGCATAAATAAGTGTCACGGGTGTGTAATCAATTTTTTTTTCTAATTTCACGGTTGCAAATAATGATCTGTGGGTTTCTAAAATCAATGCCTTTCCTGTAATATTTTATTCAAAAGGATGACATATCTCCTCTTTCATGCTGTTGTTTCGGTTGAGGCTCCGGGACCCTCGTATTAAAAAGGCCTGAGCATAAATAAGTGTCACGGCTGTCTAATCAATGTTTTTGTCTAATTTCACGGTTGCAAATAATGATCTGTGGATTTCTAAAATCAATGCCTTTCCTGTAATCTTTTATTCAAAAGGATGACATATCTCCTCTTTCATGCTGTTGTTTCGGTTGAGGCTCCGGGACCCTCGTATTAAAAAAGCCTGAGCATAAATAAGTGTCACGGCTGTGTAATCAATTTTTTTTTCTAAATTCACGGTTGCAAATAATGATCTGTGGGTTTCTAAAATCAATGCCTTTCCTGTAATCTTTTATTCAAAAGGATGACATATCTCCTCTTTCATGCTGTTGTTTCGGTTGAGGCTCCAGGACCCTCGTATTAAAAAGGCCTGAGCATAAATAAGTGTCACGGCTGTGTAATCAATTTTTTTTTCTAAATTCACGGTTGCAAATAATGATCTGTGGCTTTATAAAATCAATGCCTTTCCTGTAATCTTTTATTCAAAAGGATGACATATCTCCTCTTTCATGCTGTTGTTTCGGTTGAGGCTCCGGGACCCTCGTATTAAAAAGGCCTGAGCATAAATAAGTGTCACGGCTGTGTAATCAATTTTTTTTTCAAATTTCACGGTTGCAAATAATGATCTGTGGCTTTCTAAAATCAATGCCTTTCCTGTAATCTTTTATTCAAAAGGATGACATATCTCCTCTTTCATGCTGTTGTTTCGGTTGAGGCTCCAGGACCCTCGTGTTAAAAAGGCCTGAGCATAAATAAGTGTGACGGATGTGTAATCGATTTTTTTTTCTAAATTCACGGTTGCAAATAATGATCTGTGGCTTTCTAAAATCAATGCCTTTCCTGTAATCTTTTATTCAAAAGGATGACATATCTCCTCTTTCATACTGTTGTTTCGGTTGAGGCTCCGAGACCCTCGTATTAAAAAGGCCTGAGCATAAATAAGTGTCACGGCTGTGTAATCAATTTTTTTTTCTAAATTCACGGTTGCAAATAATGATCTGTGGGTTTCTAAAATCAATGCCTTTACTGTAATCTTTTATTCAAAAGGATGACAGTACTACCAAAATACAGCCAATGAAGGGCCTTAGGAAGACTGAGCCAAGGTTGGATTGTAGTATTTGGTTAGGCTAATCATGATGGCCATGTAGACCACCACCACCGAGAGTCCTGGAAGTAACAGGGATGATGAGATGAAAGAGCTAAGAATAGTAGAACTTGAAACAACAGAGTTAGCCATGGGTGTTAGTGCAAAACCGCTTGGCTTTTTTTTGGCTTTGGGTGCGGCTATTCATGCAGGCCATATAGAGCTGACAACATTCGGTGTCGTATCAGCTATTAAACTAATAAGAACAGTACTACCAAAATACAGCCAATGAAGGGCCTTAGGAAGACTGGGCCAAGGTTGGATTGTAGTATTTGGTTAGGCTAATCATGATGGCCATGTAGACCACCACCACCGAGAGTCCTGGAAGTAACAGGGATGATGAGATGAAAGAGCTAAGAATAGTAGAACTTGAGACAACAGAGTTAGCCATGGGTGTTAGTGCAAAACCGCTTGGCTTTTTTTTGGCTTTGGGTGCGGCTATTCATGCAGGCCATATAGAGCTGACAACATTCGGTGTCGTATCAGCTATTAAACTAATAAGAACAGTACTACCAAAATACAGCCAATGAAGGGCCTTAGGAAGACTGGGCCAAGGTTGGATTGTAGTATTTGGTTAGGCTAATCATGATGGCCATGTAGACCACCACCACCGAGAGTCCTGGAAGTAACAGGGATGATGAGATGAAAGAGCTAAGAATAGTAGAACTTGAAACAACAGAGTTAGCCATGGGTGTTAGTGCAAAACCGCTTTGCTTTTTTTTGGCTTTGGGTGCGGCTATTCATGCAGGCCATATAGAGCTGACAACATTCGGTGTCGTATCAGCTATTAAACTAATAAGAACAGTACTACCAAAATACAGCCAATGAAGGGCCTTAGGAAGACTGAGCCAAGGTTGGATTGTAGTATTTGGTTAGGCTAATCATGATGGCCATGTAGACCACCATAGTAATAAGAACAGTACTACCAAAATACAGCCAATGAAGGGCCTTAGGAAGAATGAGCCAAGGTTGGATTGTAGTATTTGGTTAGGCTAATCATGATGGCCATGTAGACCACCACCACCGAGAGTCCTGGAAGTAACAGGGATGATGAGATGAAAGAGCTAAGAATAGTAGAACTTGAAACAACAGAGTTAGCCATGGGTGTTAGTGCAAAACCGCTTGGCTTTTTTTTGGCTTTGGGTGCGGCTATTCATGCAGGCCATATAGAGCTGACAACATTCGGTGTCGTATCAGCTATTAAACTAATAAGAACAGTACTACCAAAATACAGCCAATGAAGGGCCTTAGGAAGACTGGGCCAAGGTTGGATTGTAGTATTTGGTTAGGCTAATCATGATGGCCATGTAGACCACCACCACCGAGAGTCCTGGAAGTAACAGGGATGATGAGATGAAAGAGCTAAGAATAGTAGAACTTGAAACAACAGAGTTAGCCATGGGTGTTAGTGCAAAACCGCTTGGCTTTTTTTTGGCTTTGGGTGTGGCTATTCATGCAGGCCATATAGAGCTGACAACATTCGGTGTCGTATCAGCTATTAAACTAATAAGAACAGTACTACCAAAATACAGCCAATGAAGGGCCTTAGGAAGACTGGGCCAAGGTTGGATTGTAGTATTTGGTTAGGCTAATCATGATGGCCATGTAGACCACCACCACCGAGAGTCCTGGAAGTAACAGGGATGATGAGATGAAAGAGCTAAGAATAGTAGAACTTGAAACAACAGAGTTAGCCATGGGTGTTAGTGCAAAACCGCTTGGCTTTTTTTTGGCTTTGGGTGCGGCTATTCATGCAGGCCATATAGAGCTGACAACATTCAGTGTCGTATCAGCTATTAAACTAATAAGAACAGTACTACCAAAATACAGCCAATGAAGGGCCTTAGGAAGACTGGGCCAAGGTTGGATTGTAGTATTTGGTTAGGCTAATCATGATGGCCATGTAGACCACCACCACCGAGAGTCCTGGAAGTAACAGGGATGATGAGATGAAAGTGCTAAGAATAGTACTACTTGAAACAACAGAGTTAGCCATGGGTGTTAATCCAAGACCACTTGGATTTATTTTTGTATTGGGTGCAGCTAATCATGCAGGCCATATAGAGCTGACAACATTCGGTGTTGTATCAGCTATAAAAATAATAAGAACTGTACTATAAAAATACAGACAATGAAGGGCCTATGAAGACTGAGCAAAGGTTGGATTGTAGTATTTTGTTCGGCTAATCATGATGGCCATGTAGACCGCCCGTAACAGGGATGAAAGTGCTAAGAATAGTTCTAATTGAAACAACAGAGTTAGCCATGGGTGTTAGTCTAAGACCACTCGGCTTTTTTTTTTAGTTTGGGTGCAGCTAATCATGAAGGACAGATAGACCTGCCACCATTTGGTGTTGTAACAGGTATGAAAATGCAAAGAACAGTACTACATAACACAACCTACTTACCATGGGTCCCAGAACATATGTTTGGTTGTTATATTTTGTAAGGGTAATCATGCAGGCCATATAGACCTCCACCGATAGGGTGAGTATGAGTAACAGCTATTAAAATGCGAAGGACATTACTAATTAACACAACATAGTTACCATGGGTCGCAGACCAAGAGCAGATGTCTTATTATTATATTTTGTATGGGTAATCATCCAGGCCGTATAGACCTCACCAAATAGGGGGAGTTACAGAGATTAAAGTGCTAAGAATGGTAGTACTTAAAACACAACCTCGTTAAAATAGGTAGCAGACCACATGTCTTATTATTATAATTTTTCAGGGTAATCTGGCAGGCCATATAGAACTCCCACGATAGGGGGGGGGGAACAGGGATTAAAGTGCTAAGAAAAGTACTAATTGACACAAGCTAGTTAGGTCCAAGAACGCATGTTTGATTATTAGAATTTATTAGGGTAATTATATATCTAACAAATATATCTATTTCTCTTCTATCGATTCTATCTAACTATCAATGTATATCTATCTATCCTATCTATCACTATCAATTTATCTTCTGTCCGGGATGTTTTAAGACAGCCACTTTGGGAATGTTAGTTGATTTAGACCCATTATGGCTTAAAAGCAGACTCTGCATCAACTATGTAATTTTCCATGGGAGTTTTGCCAGGGATCCCCCTCCAGCATGCAACAGTCCAGGTGTTAGGACCCTTGAAACAACTTTTCCATCACTATTGTGGCCAGAAAGAGTCCTTGTAGGTTTTAAAGTTCGCCTGCCTATTGAATTCAATGGCGGTTCGCGCGTTCGCGAACAATACCGGAAGTTCGAGTCCGCGGTTCGCGAACCGAAAATTTTAGGTTCGCGACATCAATACCCATTGCCTGAAAAGGGCATTTGTTGGGCATTGACATTAAAAGGGCATTCTGCTCCTTTACTGCCCACCCTATCTAAATAAAAAATAATAAAAAAAAACCCCTAAAAAACCCTAAGTCTAAGCCCCAGGTTGCTACTCACTGTTGCTGAAGTCCGGCGGAGAAAGTCCTGTTCCAGGCGCTGAAGTCTTCTTCCAAGCGGCGACCTCTTCTTTCTTCTTCCTGGAACATCCTTCGCGGAGCGGAGCTGAAGACTGAAGACCGCGGAGCTGAAGACCGGCGACCCTGGAACTGAAGACCGGCGACCCTGGAACTGAAGATTCTATTGGCTGATTTGAATAGCCAATAGGATTTCAGTAGCTCTCATCCTATTGGCTGATTTGAACAGCCAGCAGGATTTGAGTAGCTTTCATCCTATTGGCTGATTTGAATTTGAAGAATCAAATCAGCCAATAGGAATTCAAGTGACGGCATTTTTTGAATCGCATCCCTTGAATTCTCTATCCAGTGTGTGGCGAAGATTGTACGAAGAGGATCCTCCACGCTCCTTGGCTCCGCGGTCGCCGGTCTTCAGCTTTGCGGTCTTCAGTCTTCAGCTCCGCTCCGCGAAGGATGTTCCAGGAAGAAGAAGAAAGAAGAGGTCGCCGCTTGGAAGAAGACTTCACCGACTGGAACAGTTCCTTCTCCGCCGGACTTCAGGAATGGTGAGTAGCAACCTGTAGCTTATACTTAGTGTTTTTTAAGGTTTTTTTTTTTTTTATATAGGGTGGGCAGTAAAAGAGCTGATGCCCAACAAATGCCCTTTTCAGGGCAATGGGTAGTTTAGGGTTATTAGTGTTAGGCTATTTTATTTGGGGGGGGGTTTGGTGGGTGGGGGGTTTACTGTTGGGGGGGGCTTTGTGTATTTTCTTGTAAAAGAGATGATTATCTTGGGGCAATGCCCTGCAAAAAGCCCTTTTAAGGGCTACTGGTAGTTTATTAGAGTAGGGGGTATTTTTATTTTGGGGGGATTTTTTATTTTCATAGGGATTAGGTATAATTTTTTAAAATTTGGTAATTTTCTTTTTTATTTTCTGTAATCTTAGATTTTTTTATTTTCTGTAATTGTAGCTTAAAGGGACAGTCTACTCCAGTATTTTAATTAGACTGTCCCTTTAATTTATACTTAGTTTATTTGTATTTTTAAAGTAGTGCTAAGTTTTTTTAATTTAATAGTAACTTTAGTATTTAGTAAATTAGGTCATTTGGGTTCATTTAGGGGGTGTTAGGATAGGGGGGGTTAGGGGTTAGGTTTATTGCACTGTGGGCTTTGGCGGTTTAGGGGTTAATAGTTTTAATGGGTTTATTGCATTGTGGGTTAAAGGTGGATTAGGGGTTAATAGTTTTAATAGGTAGTTTGCGATGTTGGGGTTGGCGGATTTAGGGGTTAATAATTTAGTTATTACTTGTGGTGTGTGTTTGATGGCGGATATAGGGGTTAATACACTTTATTAGTTATTTCGGTTGGGGATTGCGGTTGACAGGTAGATAGACATTGCGCATGCGTTAGGTGTTAGTTTATTTTTGCAGGAATTTTCGGGAGTTACTGTGCTCCCATACTCAGTGCAAGGCCTGCTACGGCTGCCTTTTATGGCAAGGTAAAAATGGAGTAAGATTTCTCCATTTTTGCCAAGTCAATCCTTGCGCTGGATATTGGATACCGATTTGCGACGCGGTCCCATGTTAGCCTATGGGAGTAAAAATTGCGGGCGACAGGTGAAATATATACGTGCTGCATTTAATGGGGCCCAGAGAAGCTAGTGACTTCTTAACTCAGTCAATTTGCAGGCCCTTTATGAATGAGAGTTTGAGAGACTTAAGGGGGTGTTTCACTAGTGACATTTCCCTTAATTACTTGGCAAAGGGGTCCTTTTATGTAATATTTGGCTCATCTTTATTTATGTGTGTCAAATACTGTTACTGTGCATAGGGGACTTTATTTGGCTGTTTTTTTTCCTTAACGCGCGCTTTTAACCTTTGCCACAGTTAATTATCCTCCAGTCACGTGACTTCCGTTTTCTCCTGTGTACGGAGCGGAGCGTTGTGTCTGTGGAGGTGCCGACATCAGATTTTGATGATCGGAGTGCTTTAGAAGTACTTATCTCTGCTGGAGAGGTTACTCAGGTTATCCAGATCCTCTTAGTAGTGGGATACTCATTCCAGTATTGGTAGGAGCCTCAGACAGGCGTTTAGTTCTCTTGTCTGAGGTTAGGTATTAAAGCCATCCTATATAATAAAAGACAAGAGTTTGTCTGAAGCCGTCATGCGCAGTTCAGACAAACTCTTGCCGCGAGGACCCGGCAGCAGCTCAGCTGTAAGAGGCGCGCGAGGACCCGGCAGCAGCTCAGCTGTAAGAGGCGCGCGAGGACCCGGCAGCAGCTCAGCTGTAAGAGGCGCGCGAGGACCCGGCAGCAGCTCAGCTGTAAGAGGCGCGCGAGGACCCGGCAGCAGCTCAGCTGTAAGAGGCGCGCGAGGACCCGGCAGCAGCTCAGCTGTAAGAGGCGCGCGAGGACCCGGCAGCAGCTCAGCTGTAAGAGGCGCGCGAGGACCCGGCAGCAGCTCAGCTGTAAGAGGCGCGCGAGGACCCGGCAGCAGCTCAGCTGTAAGAGGCGCGCGAGGACCCGGCAGCAGCTCAGCTGTAAGAGGCGCGCGAGGACCCGGCAGCAGCTCAGCTGTAAGAGGCGCGCGAGGACCCGGCAGCAGCTCAGCTGTAAGAGGCGCGCGAGGACCCGGCAGCAGCTCAGCTGTAAGAGGCGCGCGAGGACCCGGCAGCAGCTCAGCTGTAAGAGGCGCGCGAGGACCCGGCAGCAGCTCAGCTGTAAGAGGCGCGCGAGGACCCGGCAGCAGCTCAGCTGTAAGAGGCGCGCGAGGACCCGGCAGCAGCTCAGCTGTAAGAGGCGCGCGAGGACCCGGCAGCAGCTCAGCTGTAAGAGGCGCGCGAGGACCCGGCAGCAGCTCAGCTGTGAGAGAGAGAGAGAGAGAGAGAGAGAGAGAGAGAGAGAGAGAGAGAGAGAGAGAGAATGGGAGAGAGAGAGAGAGAGAGAGAGAGAGAGAGAGAGAGAGAGAGAGAATGGGAGAGAGAGAGAGAGAGAGAATGGGAGAGAGAGAGAGAGAGAATGGGGGAGAGAGAGAGAGAGAATGGGGGAGAGAGAGAGAATGGGGGAGAGAGAGAGAGAGAGAATGGGAGAGAGAGAGAGAGAGAATGGGGGAGAGAGAGAGAGAATGGGGGAGAGAGAGAGAGAGAGAGAAAGAATGGGGGAGAGAGAGAGAGAGAGAGAGAGAGAGAATGGGGGAGAGAGAGAGAGAGAGAGAGAATGGGGGAGAGAGAGAGAGAGAGAGAGAGAATGGGGGAGAGAGAGAGAGAGAGAGAATGGGGGAGAGAGAGAGAGAGAGAGAATGGGGGAGAGAGAGAGAGAGAGAGAGAGAATGGGGGGGAGAGAGAGAGAGAGAATGGGGGAGAGAGAGAGAGAGAGAATGGGGGAGAGAGAGAGAGAGAGAGAGAATGGGGGAGAGAGAATGGGAATAACACGGCCCGTGTCAACGGGCTTTAGGACTAGTTTTTATATGAATTGTTTGCCTCAAGTTAGTCTCTGTATTCAAAGCCTATCATTTTGTTTATTTTTAAGGGTCTTTGAATTTACTTTGTTTCTCATTAAAAAAGTGGGAATTAATTTTGATAGCTATGGACTCAGAATAGGATCAATCCATCTGTATGGATAAATGTTTATTATGTTTAGAGAACCAAATTATTTTGCCTAAGCAATTTTGTTCCTCATGTTTAGCTAAGACTTTAAAATGTAAGGATAAATTACTCCCTTCTGAGCCAAGTGTCTCTCAGGATACTGTTGTGCATGACATGCCTCAGCTTTCTCCTCAAACGTCGAAAGCTTTAGTTGTCTCTCATTATGTGCCTACTGTTTCTTCACAACCTACTGGGGGTGTTTATTTACCTTGGGATTTTGCCTACTTTGGACGACTCTGAACCTTGGGTTGCTGTCAACCCCACAAAGTCTTCTAAACTGGATAGAGTTTATGATTCTTGGTCTTCTAAAGGAAGGTTTTTCCTGTTCCAAGAAAGATGTCTGAAATTATAGCTCAGGAATGGTATAAGCCAGGGGTTCCTTTTTCCCCTTCCCGTGTTTTTAAAAATATGTTTCCTGTTGCTGACGCTATTGGTGACTCATGGCGCACTGTGCCTAAAGTAGAAGGCTTACTTAATAAAGATGTACATACATCAAGGATTACAGTGGTAACCTGCAGCGAGTATTGCCACGGTTGCAGGAGCAGCATCTTATTGGTGCGATGCCTTGTCTGATCTTATTTCAGAGGAAACTATGGTAAAGGAGATCCAAGATAGGATCAAAGCCCTTAAACTGGCCAATACCCTTATTTGTGATGCCAACATGCAGACAATTAGACTGGGAGCTAAGATGTCTAGCTTCAGTGTGCTAGCCCGCAGAGCTCTGTGGTTAAAATCTTGGTTGGCTGATGTTTCTTCAAAGGCTTTTGACTTTACCTTATAAGGGTAAAACTCTGTTTGAACCTGGTCTGACGAAAATCATTTCAGAGATGGCAGGAGGTAAGGGGTCTTTCCTGCCTTAGGACAAGAAAAATAGACCTAGGGGTCAGCAGTCTTCCTTTCACAACTTTAAGGGACAGAATTTCTCCTCTTCCTCCTCCAAACCAGACCAATCTAGGTTCACTTGGAAATCCAGCCAGACCTGGAACAAAGGAAAGTAAAACAAGAAGCCTTCCGCTGACTCTAAATCAGCATGAAGGTTTCACCTGAACGAGTTGCTTTAAAATATATTTGTGACTCATGGCGCACTGTGCCTAAAGTAGAAGGAACTATTTCTACTCTGGCTAAGAGAACTACCCTTCCTATATAGGATAGTTGCTCTTTTAAGGATCCAATGGATAAGAAGCTAGAGGCTTACTTAATAAAGATGTACATACATCAAGGATTACAGTGGTAACCTGCAGCAAATATTGCCATTGTTGCAGGAGCAGCATTTTATTGGTGTGATGCCTTGTCTGATCTTATTTCAGAGGAAACTATGGTAAAGGAGATCCAAGATAGGATCAAAGCCCTTAAACTGGCCAATAGCCTTATTTGTGATGACAACATGCAGACAATTAGACTGGGAGCTAAGATGTCTAGCTTCATTGTGCTAGCCCGCAGAGCTCTGTGGTTAAAATCTTGGTTGGCTGATGTTTCTTCAAAGGCCATGCTTTTAACTTTACCTTATAAGGGTAAAACTCTGTTTGGACCTGGTCTGGCGAAAATCATTTCAGAGATGACAGGAGGAAAGGGATTTTTCCTGCCTCAGGACAAGAAAAATAGACCTAGGGGTCAGCAGTCTTCCTTTCACAACTTTAAGGGACAGAATTTCTCCTCTTCCTCCTCCAAACCAGACCAATCTAGGTTCACTTGGAAATCCAGCCAGACCTGGAACAAAGGAAAGTAAAACAAGAAGCCTTCCGCTGACTCTAAATTAGCATGAAGGTTTCACCCGAACGAGTTGCTTTAAAATATATTAATGAATTTGATTGCATATATTGAGGAGCAGGTTCTGCAGACATACTAGTCAACAAAAGGAGTAAGTGATTGCTTTAAAGAAAAGACAAGACTATTAGGAAGTGTCAGGGCTAGTTGTAGAAGACGACTGCTTAGGAACTGTATAGAACAAATCTATAGCTGATGGACAATCACAAGGTATCATATGAGGGAGAAGTAGCTAAAGGTGCTTAGATCAAGGGCTTTTGTATTTCAGAAGGAGAAGAATATATTCCAGTGGTAAATAATATCCTGGCAATCTCTCAATATTCCAGTAATATAAGTTAAACAGTGAGACATAGGAGCATGAAAGAGAGGTTAACGTAAATTGGAAGGTCACTAAATGGTCTTATGGTGGGCAGACACTCATAAGTATCTGGATGTCTAGAATGTTACTTCCTTAAAGTGCAGGTAACAAAAAATTCCTGAGACTAAAGAGATACACATTGTACCTATCACACGCCCTGTACCCAACACACGCCCTGTACCCAGCACACACCCCATACCCAACACACGCCCCGTACCATCACATGCCCTGTACCTAGCACTCACCCTGTACCTAGCACACGCCCTGCACCCAACACACGCGCTGTACCCAGCACACACACTGTACCCAACATACACACTGTACCCAACATACACACTGTACCCAGCACACACTGTACCCAGCACACACTGTACCCAACACACACTGTACCTAGCACACACTGAACCTAGCACACACTGTACCCAGCACACACTGTACCCAGCACACACTGTACCTAGCACACGCTGTACCTAGCACACGCACTGTACCTAGCACACACACCGTACCTAGCTCATGCCATACCTAGCACACGCACAAAACCTAGCACACACACCAAACCTAGCACACACCGTACCTAGCACACGCCGTAACTAGCACACACTGTACCTAGGGCACACTGTATCTAGCCCACCAAGTACCTAGTGCACACTGTACCTAGTGCACACTGTACCTAGTGCACACTGTACCTAGCGCACACTGTATCTAGCCCACCCAGTACCCAGCACACACTGTACCCAGCACACACTGTACCCAACACACACTGTACCTAGCACACACTGAACCTAGCACACACTGTACCCAGCACACACTGTACCCAGCACACACTGTACCCAGCACACACTGTACCTAGCACACACTGTACCTAGCACACGCACCCTACCTAGCACACACACCGTACCTAGCTCATGCCATACCTAGCACACACACCAAATCTAGCACACACCGTACCTAGCACACGCCGTAACTAGCACACACTGTACCTAGCGCACACTGTATCTAGCCCACCCAGTACCTAGCACACACCGTACCTAGCACACACTGTACCCAGCACACACTGCACCTAGCACACACTGCACCTAGCACACACTGTACCCAGCACATGCTGAACATAGCACACGCCGTACCTAGCACACGCACCATACCTAGCACACGCACTATACCTAGCATACGCCAGATCTAGCACACACACCGTACCTAGCTCATGTCGTACCTATCACATGCACCAAACCTAGCACACACACCAAACCTAGCACACGCACCATACCTAGCACACACACTGTACCTAGCATACGCCAGATCTAGCACACACACCGTACCTAGCTCATGCCGTACCTATCACATGCACCAAACCTAGCACACACACCAAACCTAGCACACGCCGTACCTAGCACACACTGTACCCAGCACATGCTGAACATAGCACACGCCGTACCTAGCACACGCACCATACCTTGCACACGCACTGTACCTAGCATATGCCATATCTAGCACACACACCATACCTAGCTCATGCCGTACCTAGCACACGCACCAAACCTAGCACACACACCAAACCTAGCACACGCCGTACCTAGCACACACCGTACCTAGCACACGCCATACCTAGCACACGCCGTACCTAGCACACGCCGTACCTAGCACACACTGTACCTAGCGCACACTGTACCTAGTGCACACTGTACCTAGCGCACACTGTATCTAGCCCACCCAGTACCTAGCACACACCGTACCTAGCACACACCGTACCCAGCACACACTGTACCCAGCACACACTGCACCTAGCCACACTGCACCTAGCACACACTGTACCTAGCACACACTGTACCCAGCACATACTGTACACAGCACATGCTGAACATAGCACATGCCGTACCTAGCACACACACCATACCTAGCACACGCACTGTACCTAGCAAACGCCATATCTAGCACACACACCGTACCTAACATACGCCTACCTAGCACACACTGTACCTAGCACACACTGTACCTAGAACACACTGTACCTAGCCCACCCAGTACCTAGCACACACTGTACCTAGCACATGCAATACCCAGGACACATGGTACCTAGCATGCATAGTATCTAGCACACACTGATCCTACAATAACCAGTACCTAGCACACTCTGGACCACTCTGGACCTAGCACAAACAGTGCCCAACATACACTGAACCTAGTACACACTGAACCAAGCACATATAGAGAACTGTATCTAATGGAAATCCATTACTGGGGTATTATGAACAAGTGGGTGCCCAAACTTAGCACCCTGAAAACCCACACTGCATTAGAGTATACAAATAGAAAAATATAATTGTGCTACACTTTAACACTTTGAAGGATTTATGCCATGAAGCTATGTACAGTGACATCCTGGAAGTAAACCTACTATGGAGGTTTCATAAAATGTTAAGGAGGGTAGTACAATAATCTATGGTTGTATAGCGAACGTATATGTTCATAGGTAACTAGCATAACTAAACTTTGACTAGCATATAACAATAGACTGAACTAAAGATCCCACATATGACGTCTCTTGTTGTATGTGCAGGTTTGGACCATATAGTATCATATGCATTACAACAAATACGCACCGTACCTAGCACACACACCGTACCTAGCTCATGCCATACCTAGCACACGCACAAAACCTAGCACACACACCAAACCTAGCACACACCGTACCTAGCACACGCCGTAACTAGCACACACTGTACCTAGCGCACACTGTATCTAGCCCACCCAGTACCTAGTGCACACTGTACCTAGCTCACACTGTACCTAGTGCACACTGTACCTAGCGCACACTGTATCTAGCCCACCCAGTACCCAGCACACACTGTACCCAGCACACACTGTACCCAACACACACTGAACCTAGCACACACTGAACCTAGCACACACTGTACCCAGCACACACTGTACCCAGCACACACTGTACCTAGCACACGCTGTACCTAGCACACGCACCGTACCTAGCACACACACCGTACCTAGCTCATGCCATACCTAGCACACGCACAAAACCTAGCACACACACCAAACCTAGCACACACCGTACCTAGCACACGCCGTAACTAGCACACACTGTACCTAGCGCACACTGTATCTAGCCCACCCAGTACCTAGCACACACCGTACCTAGCACACACTGTACCCAGCACACACTGCACCTAGCACACACTGCACCTAGCACACACTGTACCCAGCACATGCTGAACATAGCACACGCCGTACCTAGCACACGCACCATACCTAGCACACGCACTGTACCTAGCATACGCCAGATCTAGCACACACACCGTACCTAGCTCATGCCGTACCTATCACATGCACCAAACCTAGCACACACACCAAACCTAGCACACGCACCATACCTAGCACACGCACTGTACCTAGCATACGCCAGATCTAGCACACACACCATACCTAGCTCATGCCGTACCTATCACATGCACCAAACCTAGCACACACACCAAACCTAGCACACGCCGTACCTAGCACACACTGTACCCAGCACATGCTGAATATAGCACACGCCGTACCTAGCACACGCACCATACCTAGCACACGCACTGTTCCTAGCATACGCCATATCTAGCACACACACCGTACCTAGCTCATTCCGTACCTAGCACACGCACCAAACCTAGCACACACACCAAACCTAGCACACGCCGTACCTAGCACACACCGTACCTAGCACACGCCGTACCTAGCACACGCCGTACCTAGCACACACTGTACCTAGCGCACACTGTACCTAGTGCACACTGTACCTAGCGCACACTGTATCTAGCCCACCCAGTACCTAGCACACACCGTACCTAGCACACACCGTACCCAGCACACACTGTACCCAGCACACACTGCACCTAGCCACACTGCACCTAGCACACACTGTACCTAGCACACACTGTACCCAGCACATACTGTACACAGCACATGCTGAACATAGCACACGCCGTACCTAGCACACACACCATACCTAGCACACGCACTGTACCTAGCAAACGCCATATCTAGCACACACACCGTACCTAACATACGCCTACCTAGCACACACTGTACCTAGCACACACTGTACCTAGAACACACTGTACCTAGCCCACCCAGTACCTAGCACACACTGTACCTAGCACATGCAATACCCAGGACACATGGTACCTAGCATGCATAGTATCTAGCACACACTGATCCTACCATAACCAGTACCTAGCACACTCTGGACCACTCTGGACCTAGCACAAACAGTGCCCAACATACACTGAACCTAGTACACACTGAACCTAGCACATATAGAGAACTGTATCTAATGGAAATCCATTACTGGGGTATTATGAACAAGTGGGTGCCCAAACTTAGCACCCTGAAAACCCACACTGCATTAGAGTATACAAATAGAAAAATATAATTGTGCTACACTTTAACACTTTGAAGGATTTATGCCATGAAGCTATGTACAGTGACATCCTGGAAGTAAACCTACTTTGGAGGTTTCATAAAATGTTAAGGAGGGTAGTACAATAATCTATGGTTGTATAGCGAACGTATATGTTCATAGGTAACTAGCATAACTAAACTTTGACTAGCATATAACAATAGACTGAACTAAAGATCCCACATATGACGTCTCTTGTTGTATGTGCAGGTTTGGACCATATAGTATCATATGCATTACAACAAATACTTTTTATAACAGCAAATTATCAGAATAGGGATCCCACAGAAACAATTAGCAATAAGGAAAAGCAATGGTTAAATTGAGATGCCATTAATTGGTGATAAGGCATGTCCATTTAAACATAGAATAACAAATAGCCCAATATAATTCTATATTTACTGCACTGTAAACTATATATGCGCTATTAAATATTATTTCTATACATAAAAGCCAAACTAAAATCCATGGCATACATTCACTCTCTGGCTATAAGAGCTGTGAGATTGTCCCAGGTAAAGGTATTATATCCTATACTGAACTATTAAACAGTAAGATATCTATGAGTCTAAATATATCTTCCAACTGAATTTATGGAAGATTTATAAGGAGTGTATAGTATAAAGAACTCTCAATTCAGACCTATAAAACTCAGAAACATTTGCTAAACGTTTGTACATATAGAGAAGCATGCATGCCTAGTAAGCTAGAGTGAATTCACCAGGCAACAAGATCTAAAATATCCTTACAGATACAATCCTGTGCTAGAATTGGGTTCCGGTGTAAGTCCATCATATTGTCAAGCGCTAGACTTTATGTAACTAGATATTAGCAAATGCTCAGCAGGAATATATCTAATAGACAGACCTGGGAGAAAGATGGTATCTCAGGCAGATTTTTTTAACCAATCCCTGATCTGTTGCAAAAAGTCTGGTCGGCTTCCATAAGACATTCTTTCTTGCATGAAGGAGTATAGAGGGATTGCTGTGTAGCAAGAAATAGACATGCTTCCGGTGAAAGTAATGCCAAACTGATCCCAAAAACATCTTCAGTTCAGAGCATATCGGGGGCACTTCTTGGGGATGGGCTTTTGAATATGAAGGTAGGAATGTCCCTATCTATATTGTGTACCTCGATCCCCAGTGATACAACAGCGCTTACAGTAGCACTCTCCAAACGTTGACCTCGCCCCCAGGGTCAAACATTAAGCACATGGGAATCATCGTAGGCTCGTTAAGGGATATCGTAAACATTTGAAGAAATGGTAAAGTCCTAAAAAGTCCAGGAGACAGCAACATGGTGGAAAGGTACATATCTTACCCAAAAAATAGTTATGTCTCATTCCCTATTACCGACACTTGGTGACCTGATACTGGGGCACTGTGCATGTGCAGGCCTCATCCGCTTTTACCCATTTGCGCTGCTTTATTTTGTTGCACTGATCAGAGGCAAGGTTAGCACCATACAGTTACGATTGTAGCATGGCAGTCAAAACTTATGTTAGCTGTATGTGTACAGCCATACTCAATGCACAAGCCCCAAGCCATGGCAAATAGCGGGTGAGTGTGTGGTGTACCCCCTGTGGCAGACGGCCTCTGTTTATAGTCGTGCCTTGTGCTGCAATCACGGACCCTTCTGTCATGTGCCAAGCTTCTGTGATAGTGCGAGGTGGTAGTGTTGGGGTCTTCATTGAAGTATGTATGTTGTGAGTGAGGCGTTGTCTTTCCACTTATGTCTGTGTACCTCCATTGTCCCCACGCTCTTTACCTTGGTCATATTGGAGCTCAAGATTCTTGCTTGACTGCCATGATATTGCAAGACGGCATTGCTGAGACAATTCCTGCTTAGTATTGGGATAGGCTGCAGTGTCACAGTGTTTCTCCATGCCGGTTAGACACTAAATTTTGAGCTGAAACTGTTT
This sequence comes from Bombina bombina, assembly GCF_027579735.1. Classification (NCBI taxonomy): domain Eukaryota; kingdom Metazoa; phylum Chordata; class Amphibia; order Anura; family Bombinatoridae; genus Bombina; species Bombina bombina. The sequence continues at coordinate 368,149,894 of NC_069499.1, read as the reverse complement.
TGCACTTTAGCCTCAAACCACCTGCAACTGGTCTATCTTAGATGTAAGGTGTCAGGAATGCATTTGTGGTTTTAAATCAGGTTAGACTGCGTTACGTTAGAGAAGCACCCAGGGTATGCAGACATCTTGGTCGGCTGTTGGCTCCACCCCCGGCATTCTCTTTTTCGTCAAGCCTGGATATGCAATGTCTCTGATCCATGGGCTGTGGACATAGTATCCCAGGGTTACAGAGTAGGATTCAAGTCTTGCCCTCCAAGATGCAGATTTCACCTGTCAAGATTATCCTCAAACCAGGTAAAGAGGGAGGCCTTCTTAAATAGCGTCAAAGATCTATCCTCCCTGGGAGTTATTGTACCAGTTCCTCTAAAGGAACAAGGTCTAGGATTCTATTCAGATCTATTTGTGGTTCCCAAAAAGAAAGGAACTTTTCATCCCATCCCAGATCTAAAGTGTCTCAACGAATTCCTCAGGGTTCCGTCCTTCAAGATTGAATCTATTCATTCTATTCTTCCATTGATCTAGGAAGGTCACTTCATGATGACCATAGACCTGAAGGACGCCTATCTTCATGTTCCCATTCACAGGGATCATTTCATCACCAGTTTCTGAGGTTTGCCTTTCTGGACAAGCATTTCCAGTCTGTTGCACTTCCATTTCATCTGACCACGGCCCCCAGAATATTCACAAAGGTTCTGGGGGGCGCTATTGGCAGTGGTCAGATCCCAGGGAATTGCTGTGGTGCCTTATCTAGACGACATCTTGGTTCAGGCGTCTTCTTTTCAACTAGCAAAATCACACACAAATATGTTGTTTTTTCTACGTTCCCACAGGTGGAAGGTGAATCTGGAAAAGAGTTCTCTAGTTCCATCTACAAAAGTGTTTTTTTCTAGGAACAATAATAGATTCCCTGTCCATGAAGATTTTCCTGACAGAGGTCAGAAAATCCAAACTTCTTGCTTCCTGCCTTTTCTCTCCAGTCTGCTTTTCATCCATCAGTGGCTCAATGCATGGAGGCGATTGATCTGATGGTGGCATCTATGGACATCATTCCTTTTGCTCGGTTCCATCTGTGGCCGCTGCAGCTTTGCATGCTCCGTCAATGGAATTGAGACCATTCAAATTTATCACAGAGGATAAATCTGGACCCCCTCTCTCATGGTGGATCTCACAGGAACATCTGTCTTGGGGCACTTGCTTCCTGAGACCTTCCTGGGTGATTGTGACTACAGACGCCAGCCTGTCAGGCTGTGAAGCTGTTTGGGGTTCTCTGAAGGCTCAAGGCTTGTGGTCTTGGGAAGAGACTTCTCTTCCCATAAACATTTTGGAGTTAAGAGTAATCTTCAATGACCTGACAGCGTAGCCTCGACTATCTTTAGTCTGGTTTATCAAATTCCAGTTGGACAACATCCCCTCAGTGGCTCACATCAATCACCAGGGAGGAACTCAGAGTTCCTTGGCCATGAAGGAGGTGACTTGTATTCTGTAGTGGGCAGAAGCTCATGATTGTCTCCTATCTGCCATCCACATTCCAGGAGTGGAATATTGGGAGACAGATTTTTTTGAGCAGACAGACCTTTCATCCCAGGGAGTGGGCTCTCCATCCGGAAGTGTTCTCTCAGATAACCTTCAGGTGGGGAGTTTCAGAGTTGGATCTGATGGCGTCCCACCAAAACGCCAAGGTTCCAAAGTAGTTGTAGTTACAGATATTGGTCTGTATTTATGGTGTATATGTGCAGAGGCAGAATAAATAGTTGCACACAAAGGGCCAGATTACAAGTGGAGCACAAACGTTTGCACTTGGGTTTTTGCTTCCTGATTTAGCCACCAATAAGCAAGCTGTACCCAGATGCTGAACCAAAAATGGTCCGGCACCTAAGCTTCACATTCCTGCTTTTCAAATAAATATAGCAAGAAAAGGAAGAAAAAGTGTCAATAGGAGTAAATTAGAAAGTTGCTTACAATTGCATGGTCTATGTGAATCATGAAAGAAAAAATTTGGGTTTAGTATCTCTTCAACGTGCAAATTTAGAGTTAATCTGACAGAATACCCTCCCACAGGCAGTATTTGTAATTTGTGCCTCATAAGTGTGTCCTGTTTAAAAATGTATAAACTTTTAGTAGATATGGGTTATGATATGGAAAATGGAAAACTTAATTTTTAAATGCATTTTACATCTTAAAAATATAATATTTGTAAATGATAATTATATTGAAAAAGCACATATGAGTAGTCCTTATAGCATATTACATAATAATGTTACATCTTTTACAACAGTGATTGCAAACTTTTTTACACACAGGAGCTGCAGATCCATCTTTTAGACACATACACACATCAATATGCAACATATACAAACACATACATATTGGCAAGCACAGCCACGCACACACACAAACATATTCACACACACACTATTAGATATAGGCATACACATAGAGGCACAAAAAGACACACATGCAAACACACAAGCATGCACATCCATCCACACATACACATACACAGACACATACATTATGGCCTTGATGTGAGCTGCTAGCTCTTATTTGCATACGTAGGTTGAGTTGTTCTAAGGTTAAAGAGACAGTTAACACAAATAATTGTTATTGTTTAAAAGATAGATAATGCCTTTACTAGCCATTCCCTAGCTTTGCACAACCAACATTGTTATATTAAAATAATTTATATCCTTTAAACCTCTAAATTTCTGCCTGTTTCTAAGCCACTAAAGACAGCCTCTTATCACATGCTTTTTTTTTTTTTTTTTTTTTATTTTGTTTTTATTGTTTGAGGTTCACAGGACATATACAAAGTAAACATGTCGTTTCCACATAAATATAATAATATATTACAAAGCATAGTCATCCATGTCTCTTATTAAATAAATAGTTTAACAGTGTTTTAATTCTACTATTATACATAATCTTAATTTTATTCATGTAGAACACAGGCCTGATAATTAAAAAAAAAAAAAGAAACGAACCTCAAGCTTTGAATTCAGAAGGTACTGGAAAAGAAATAAACATTCTTATATATTTAAATTAAAGTTACTACCAAAAATTAACTTAGCGTTTCACTAATCTTACCTATACTATATCATATTCTGTAGACCAACCTTAATAAGGCAAAAAAAAGGGGGGGGGGTTAGGACAAGTTGTTCAGGGGGAGTGTGGGAGGGGGAAAGTAAAAAGGAGGAGAGAAAAAAAAAAAAAAAGGGGGGGGGGGGAAACAAGGGGGACAGAATACAGCGGCGGGTTTCAATTGTAATTATATATTATTTCTATATCTCCTAATAAATTCTAGCCATTTGTGTTCGAATCTATCTTGATAGTTGGTTCCCTGATTGAGGCTATCAATATGTTCTATTTGATATTGCGCATGAAGTAAGAAAGTTAAATTGTTAATTGTAGGTTCCCTAGTGGCTTTCCAGTTTTTTAAGATGAGATATCTGCCTCCTAGGATTACTGTATTAATAAAATCAATATTAGGGACATATTCCCCAAGATCTCTCAAATTAACCAAAAAGAAGATATGTTGTACCTCTATGTGTATCTGTAAATTGAGTAATCTATTCATCCAGAACTGTACTCGCTGCCAAAATTGCTGGATCTTGGGGCAGCTCCAGAACATGTGGACCAGGTCGGCACTGATGGAACTACATCGAGGGCACAGGTTTGAGACATTCCCATACCATCTATTTAAAGTAGCCGGTGGTATATATATACGGTTCAAGATTTTAAACTGTGATTCTCGCCATGCTGCGGAAAGAGTTGCATGTTCTACCGAAATTATACTCTGTTTTATTTTATGTGGGTCCATATTTTGTATATCTTTAGTCCACTTTTCAGATATCTCTAATATGTTTATTTCCCCGGTCTCTGTTTGTACCATCCGATACCAATAACTAATTGACCGTTTACCCGCTTTAAAAAGAGCGAGCCCCATTTTAATACCCGGGTGTACCCACTCCCTGATACAGTTTTTAATGGTTTCATTATACCAGTGGCGAACTTGAAGATAACCATAAAATTCTGTGTTGTTAAGTTGGAACTGGTCTCTAAGTGCTGAGAATGTGTACACCCAGGTAGTTTCTGGGTCCCTAAACTGAGATAGATATTTGAGTCCTAGCATAGCCCATTTATTAAACATTTGACTCTTGATACCTGGTGGGAAACAAGGGTTCCCTGAAATAGGGACTAAGTTTGAGATCAGTGGGTTATCGTTCATACTGATCTTCATACCCTGCCAGGCTTTGATGATATGAAACAAAGTGAGTTTATTTTTAACCATGCGTGGTAGTTTCTTAATCGGGCAATGTAGTAGTGCCTGTAAATCATATGGCAAGACTAGTTTTTGTTCTATTTCTAATGACGCCACATAGTTCCCCCCAGTAAGCCAGTCCATAGCTACCTTTGCCAGACATATTCTATTGTAGCTACAGAAATTTGGTAACGCTAGACCCCCGTATTGTCTTAGATGTGACAACTTCTGCAAAGCTATGCGCTTTTTACCACTACCCCAAATAAACAATCTAATAGAGCTATTTAAGCTCTTAAGGTCAGATTTTGTTATTGGAATTGGAATATTTTGCATTAAATACATCAATTTAGGTAAAGTAATCATTTTTATCAAGTTAATTTTTGCCGTCATTGACAGAGGGAATTTTGCCCAATTTCTAAGCTCTATCTGTATTTTATTTAACAACGGAGTAAAATTCAGAGAGTACCATTCTGCCGGATCGGTACTGATCTTAATACCCAGATATGTAATATATGAATCCGCTATTTTAAAAGGTGGAGTATAGCCATTGCTTGCAGCTTTTGTTATCCATAATAGATCTGATTTTGCTGCATTTATTTTATATCCTGAAAATGTTCCAAATGTATTAATTATTTCCAATAGAGTTGGAATCTCGGATTCAGGATTGTTAAGAAATAATAATAGGTCGTCTGCATATAGTAATAGTTTAAGGTATTTATCTCCTAACAGAATCCCTTCTAGATGCTTTTTTAACATAGTTGCCAATGGCTCAATTGCGAGGTTGAAAAGGAGGGGTGAGATCGGGCAGCCTTGTCTAGTACCTGTCCGAATATGAAAGGTTTCAGTAGGTATTCCATTTACCAACAGCATTGCAGAGGCGTTTGTGTATAAAGCTTTGATACAGTTTAGATAGTTTCCACTAAAGCCAAATTGTCTCATAGTAAAAAAAAGATGATCCCAGGTAATCGAATCGAATGCCTTCTGGGCATCTAGCGAAAGGATTGCTGGTTTTATTCGCCTATTTGTGCATTCTAGTCGGAAAAAATCTAAAAGAAGTAAGATTTTACGAATACTAGCCGTGGGGTTTCGATGTAACATGAAACCGACCTGGTCCACATGTATCAAGGAGCCGAGGATCCCCTTAAGTCTATTAGCTAAGATTGCTGTATAGATTTTATAATCTGCGTTTAGCAGTGAAATGGGACGATATGAGTCCAACGCTTCTGGATCCTTCTCTTTTTTTGGAACGAGTACAATTCTGGATGCTACATTAGCTTTTCACAACAGGGGAGTGCTAGTTCATGTGAGCCATATAGATACCATTCTGCTCATGCCCATGGGTTGTGGACGACACTGCACTAATTGGCTTAAATGCAAGTCAATAGATAATAAATAAAAAGCCATGTGATCAGGGGCTGTCAGAAGAGGATTAGATACAAGATAATTACAGAGGTAAAAAGTGCATTAATATAACCATGTTTTCTGTGCAAAACTGGGGAATGGGTAATAAAGGCATTATTTATATTTTTAAACAATATATTTTTTGAGTTTACTGTCCCTTTAACAAGCAAATTATTTTTATCAGCTACTCTTTTGTTTCTAAATGTTTGATAAATTGTATATGGGTTATGCAAGCATTGTTATGCTCAGTGCTTTAACTCAGCAGGTAAGTCTACCCAAAAAGTTTAATGTTCCTTCTCCTGGTGGCAGGTTTTAAACTTCATAGAGATATTATCATCAGTACTTTGTACTTATACTTTGGTGTGCTATCAATTTGTACAAATCTGACTCTGCTTCTTTTCTGTGGTCTGCCTCAATCCCATGGAAACCCCCCATTGTCCATATGGCAACTTTATGGTGGCCACAAAAAAAAATAGAACCATGAGCCTTTGCTGCTTTAGAAGATGCATTGTTATCATTAAAAATATATCAGGTACCATACCAGTTTATATCTTATTTCATGCAGACTAGATTAAAAAGCATAATGTTGTTTTAAATGTTCTGTAACATTGCTGTTTTTTTTCTGTCTCTAGTTATACACTTATGATCTAAAGTGCTCCACTCAGATGAGATTATCTAAAATGATGCTCCAGCACTGTAAGATCCCTCACAAGATTCTAGAACGGGAAATGTTCCTATACTTCTCTGTAGGTATTGAAAACATTTCCTGATTCAATTCACAAATAATTCTACAAACAGTTAAAATATTAGCAGATAGCAAAGCTGTTATTTTTATTTGATTTAAGCAAATAAAAAATAAAAAAACATACGCTTGTCTCCAGGATAGCTTCAAGAAGCTAAGGCTTATTTATGTTATACACTGCTCTGAATTGTGGCCTTGAGGAGAGTTGTGGTTCAATAAGTTTTGATACAGAACGTAGCATGAGAACTAACCCTTATTATGACTAATATTGTTTTTTTTAGAATGTGGCGGGGGCAGTTCTGCTGGGCAAAAGAGTATAACTTTTACAGTCACACACAACTGAAGCAAGCATGGGACATAGAGTTGGATTAAGAACTGAAGTAAGAAGCAGTTAATTAGTTCAGAACTGAAAGCATTTTGTAATCTTGATTGAGATATAAAGGCTGATGTATTGTGTGCAAGACTTTGTAAGGGCAGATTGATTCATTATATATGCATATACATTTTGAACGGGGACATTAACTCAACAGAGAAACCTGCCAGATTTGTTAGTAGAGTTGCACCCAAGCAGAACAAAAAATTGAACCAGCAAATATTGAGAGGAGACTTTGCTGGAACATATTTCACAAAGGGGCATATTTATCAAACTCCATCTGTCCACCTGCTCTGAGGCGGCGGACACAAATCAACCCGATCGAATACGATCGGGTTGATTGACACCCCCTGCTAGTGGCCGATTGGCCGTAAATCTGCAGGGGATTGCACCAGCAGTTCACAAAAACTGCTGGTCCAATGATAAATGATGACAGCGTATGCTGTCGGCATTTGTCGATGTGAGGCGGACATGATACGCTACTTCGTATCATGTCCGCTCGCACATTGATAATTTGGCCCCAAAGTGTTTTGTCATCTGATAAAATGAAGTTTCCCCTGTGTGGGTTTAAAGTGATCTCTCTTCCTGCCAGTGTATGCTGTCTTTAGCAATTAACAATCCATTAGCAAATCAAAGTTAAGTACTAACTAATGTATACTTGTTTGTTTTAATATAAGTTTTTAATAAAAAGTGATCTGATTTCACAGCATTCTAGTGTTCTTCCTATTTCAGAACTAAAAAGTGCACTTGATGCTCTCCCTGGCACAAAACATTCTCTAAGAGGCGTTCCTTGCATTTCTGTATGTGGAGAGACAAGTAAACCTTGTGCTTTGTATTTTATATTACTTTAGACTTCAGAGGTTGTATATTGTTCCATTACATCTTAGCTTTGCACTTTGTATTGTAATGCGTTTAGATTATGTATACATCAGTTATTTAGTTTAGATTTTACAAATTCTGATTAAGCTTTGTAAGTTTCTGTGTAACTTTAAATTACTATTATACTTTGGGCCAGGGTCGGCTCCAGAACGAATGAAATGGGGGGGCATTTTTTTTTCATGAGGGGGCACACATTTAAAAAGCATGTATGAGAGTCAAAATAAGAGCAGACCTACTGTGGCAGTCCAGGGGTTACATTTATCAGATCTCTGGCTGTGCAGGAGTTAGATTTGTTTATATTTCTGGAAGTGCAGCGGTTACATGTGCCATATCTCAAGGAGTATAGGGGTTACATTTATAAGATGTCTGGCAGTGCTGCAGCAGTTACATTTACCAGATTTATGGCAGTGCAGGGGTTACATTTGTCATATCTCAGGAATGTCTCCCACATATGACACAGCCAGTGGACACTGTTTGCATGTGTAGCTCTACCAATGACCCTACTAATGATCAAATAAGCTTTTACGTGACAATAAGTTTGAGTGCCAAGCAGTACATTACTTGTACAGATATTATTAATGATATTTACCAGCACACACACAGTATATACAGTATGTATATACAAACAAATTATATATATATATATATATATATATATATATATATATATATATATATATATATATATATATATATATACACACACACACACACACACATATACACACACACACACACACATATATATATATATATATATATATATATAATATATATATAAATTAAAACAACCTTGGCGACAAATAGGAGATGTTTTGAAACATGTAAATAATAAACATAAGGCTATTTCACTCATTGTCCCACAGCTACATTTGAAGTGTGTGTATTTGAGCACCTATAATCTGACACACATTTTACACTGATCACTGCAGATAAAGCAGGCACAATGCACACTTGTTTTGTGTGACCTGCAGTGGGGAAACCAAGGAATTCCCAATTTGCTTCTTTATCTGTGGCTGCCATGATATAAAGCACAATAGGGAAGGGATACTACTCTCACATACACATTGGTTATACGGCTGTGTTTTCACAAAATTACTTCTGCCTTCCCTCTCACTGACTGGTAGCTTCTCCCAGCACTTCCTGCAGAGGTCTGATGATGTCATCATCTCACTTCAGCTCTGTAGTAAGTGGGCTAGCAGGAGGAGGGGCATTGCAAGCCCTAGGTTAACTGTGAGAGCACCAGCAGGGAAATGCAACTTTACTTCTTATCTGGTTGTAAATAGAGGAGAGTAAAGAAATTAGCTGGGTCCTCCAGTGGCAGATCTCCGTCACTTTTAAAATGTAAAAAAAAATTATTTTTTTTTTTTTTTTAAATCACTTATTTTGCCCTGGGGGGCACAGCATTCCATTTGGGGGGGCATTGCCCCCCAAAGCCCCCCCTTAGAGCCGACCCTGCTTTGGGCTGAACAGGGCAGTTCCCAGTGTGTGTCTCAATCTCACAAACCTTGTGATATTTTCTAAGATTTTTACACCTGTAGCTTTCAGCTGAAGTTTGCTCAAACTTCTCAATACACTTATTTAACTGTCAGATACATAGAGGCCCATTTATCAAGCTCCAAATGGAGCTTGAAGGGCCGTGTTTCTGGCGAGTCTTCAGACTCGCCAGAGACGGCAGTTATGAAGCAGCGGTCTAAAGACCGCTGCTCCATAACCCTGTCCGCCTGCTCTGAGCAGGCGGACAGACATTGCCGCAATTCAACCCGATCGAGTACGATCGGGTTGAATGACACCTCCCTGCTGACGGCCGCGAGTCTGCAGGGGGCGGCGTAGCACCAGCATCTCTTGTGAGCTGCTGGTGCAATGCTGAATACAGAGAGTGTATTGCTCTCCGCATTCAGCGAGGTCTTGCGGACCTGATCCGCACTGTCGGATCAGGTCCGCAAGACCTTTGATAAATTGGCCTCATAATGTGTACTAAATTATAAGCAAGTTACATTTAGTGAAACGAGTCAGATCTCATCTCTCTGGAACTTCCAGGTTCTGCACTTTTTCAAAGAGAATTCAGTGAGTTCAGCCCCTGTGAATTCTGCACTATAATTTCTCTCCAAACTGGATAATTTTTGATCATCAGGCCTTTGTAATTTTGTAAATTGAGAGAAAGGTAAGCTTTCATGACTCACTTCCATAAAATAGCAAATCAGCTGTCAAACCTGGCAGATGCTGGGGGGGGGGGGGGTGATTCAAAAGACTGAAGAAGGCTTTAAATGAATTTCAGCAAGTAACAGCAGAAAATTGCCAAAACATCTCAACTATGAGATTAAATTCTTTTGATGATATTTTTTCACATGCAGTATACTTAAAGGAGCACTAAAGTGATAATTAAAGTTTTATGATTCAGATAGAGCACACAATTTTAAACAACTTTCCAATTAATTTGCATGATCTAAATGGGTACAATCTTTTTATATTAACACTTCTGGAGGTACCAAATCCTATGGAGCATGTGCAAGATTCACAAAATATATGTATATGCCTTTTGTGATTGGCTGATGGCTGTCTTATTTTTCAGTGGAAAGAAAATAAAAAAAAACTGAAATTTGTCAGAAAAAAATCTACGACTCATTTGTAATTCAAACTGTCTTTTGCATTGTCTTTTTATTATGCACATGTTCATTGGACTATTCTACAGTGTTTAATAGGCCTTTAATTTCAACTGATGATATAGGGAAAAGAAAATATATTACACACATCCACAGATGCGCTATTAAGATTTGTTACTTCTGCTGCTATATTAGGATGAAAATATACAATTAGCCACTTACCTGGATATTATTTCTGGTACCATTGTGTTGATAAAGTTGAATAAACTTTCATGTTCATTGGAATGGTCAAAAAACGTTTGCAACGACTGTGCATATTTGACACAATCTACAAACACGTGTTTCATTGTAGATATCAAAGATTGTTTACTGATGTTTGGATGATGTAGTCCTGCAACAATAAGTAAACCAAAAGGTAACTACCCAATCATACACATTTGTTTATGAAGTCATCAGATTATGAATGTCATTATTAAACATCTTAGATTTGTTTGCTTAAACAGTTTTTTTTTTAAAAAAAATTAAAGTAATAAAGACCTCCAAAGTTATGTATTTCAACCCTCTCACTCCTTTGCCAAATAATTAATTGCATTTATGTTTGCATTGCATTCACTGGTTTCTACATCACCTTCAGTGTGTTTTCTAGTGGGACAGAGCTGCTGCTAGATGTTTTGAGGCCCCTTACTAAAACCATTGGTCGTCCCCCTGTCCGCAGCAGCTTGCCTCTGGTAGAATTCAGCATTGCACATGAGCGCTATTTTATACTCGCATGCAATACCCCCCCTGTCCGCACACAGCCAATCACGCACGGGCAGGAGCTGTCAATCTACCCGCTCCAACAAGACCTTAGGTGGCAAAAGGGTAGGGAAGCAGCGGTCTGATGACCACTGCTTGTAAAAAACAGTGTGCAGGTTCTCTTGTGAGAACCTGCAGTCGTAAGCAGGTGAAGCCTGCGGAAGAGGTTGATAAATCAACCTCTTAGTAGATTCAGTTAACCCGGCAGTTAGCAGAGAGGACTGGTCTAAATATATTACAGCCTTTTTGACAGTCAGGGGTTAAATGTGTCTACTAGTATTTGAGACATTTCTCAGAGAGCAGGAGGTTATGTGGGAGGAGATTTCTCCTTGCTTAGTTCCACTTACATACCATTAGTAGTAGGAAATGCTCACCCTACTATTCCCTCTCCTGCATGCACCTGGAACAATTGCTAGGAAGGAGGAATCTGATTATACATACCTTGCTGGGATGTGCTGTTTGATTCAGTTACTGCTGGTTAGGAGGATGAAATAAGTCATGTATGATGCTCTCACTATTACAAGGATGGATAACAAAGTTAAACAAGGGACAACCACTAGTCGAGGGCAGAGTGCCCGGTAGTTGAGTTTGGAGAGAACACTAAGTGCCCATATGCTGCTGCTCCAGGGCTCAAGGCCTTTTTCCTCATTCCCCTCAGGCTTCTGCCGCTGCTCTGGAGGGAATTTCTTCTCCAGTTTCCAAGCATTTGTTGCTCCGGTGTCAGGATGCCAGGAATCAGACTGAGACGAGAAGTGCAAAAATAATCACACCTTTATTAATAGCAAAAAATAATAAAAAGTCCACAAGTCAAATAACAAGCCAGGAGTAAAAAACCAGAGCTGGTAGTCAGACAAGTCGAGTCAGGAGCCAAAGCAAATAGTCAGACGAGACGGAATCAGGAACAAGGAAAACAGCAGAGTCAGGAACAAGCCAGGGATCAGGAACCAGGAAGGACGTCAGGCTTCCAGGTAATACACAGGAACTCTCACAAACAGGTCTGAGACAACGCAAAGGCAAAGCATACTGAACAGAGGCCCTTTAAATAATAAGTGATGACATCACAATTCTGAGACTGCATCCTGTCTCACATGGATGATGCACACCAGTCTGGCCATTAAAGGAAGTGCAGGACTTGAGCAGCATCCCCCACATTGCACAATGGTCAGGAAGAGAGGTGAGTAAAATGGCTGCCAGCAGCACATGGCAAACACAACAGGGAAAAAACCCTGACAGTACCCTCCCCTCAACAACCCTTCCCCCGCGGGAGGACAAAAGGCTTATTGGGGAAACGGGCATGGAAATCACGGAGGAGGGTGGGAGCATGAACATCAGAGGAGGGAACCCAAGAATGCTCCTCCGGACTGTAGCCTCTCCAGTGAACCAAATACTGTACGCGGCCTCTGGACATATGAGAGTCAATAATGCTACTGACCTCATACTCCTCATATTTGTCAATAAAGATAGGACGGGGATGAGGCAACACAGTGGTAAACCGATTACAAACCAATGGTTTCAAGAGGGAGACATGAAAAACATTGGAGATGCGCATAGCAGGTGGAAGGTCAAGATCGTAGGCCACAGGATTAACCCGTCTGAGTATTTGAAAAGGACCAACATAACGGGGGGCCAATTTATTGGAAGGCATTCGAAGGTTCAAATTGCGGGAGGACAGCCAAACTCTCTCACCAACCTGGTAGGAAGGCGCGGGCAGACGCCTAAGATCAGCCTGGAACTTTTGGCGCTGCATAGAACGATGAAGGCAATCCTGAATCTGCACCCACGTGGAACAGAGTTGCCGGAGATGCTCCTCCAAAGCCAGAATACCCTGAGACATGAATGAATCGGGCAACAAGGATGGTTAAAAACCATAATTCGCCATGAACGGGGATATCTTGGAGGAAGCATTAATAGCACTATTACGAGCAAACTCTGGCCAAGGTAACAGTTCAGACCAATTATTGTGGTGATCTGAGACATAGCAATGGAGTAACTGTTCCAGAACTTGATTAGACCATTCCGCAGCCCCATTGGATTGAGGGTGATATGCCAAGGAGATTGAAAGCTGGATCCCCATTTGAGCACAAAAGGAACGCCAAAATCTGGAGACAAACTGGCAACCCCGGTCCGACACTATCTCCTTGGGTAAACCATGTAAACGGAAGACCTCCCGGGCAAAAATTGAAGCAAGCTCCTGAGTGGTAGGCAGCTTCATCAAGGGAATGCAATGTGACATTTTAGAAAAACGGTCAACCACCATAAGGATAACAGTATTGCCATTGGAAACAGGGAGCTCAACAATGAAGTCCATGGAAAGATGTGTCCAAGGACGCTCACCATTAGCAATAGGTTGAAAAAGACCCACAGGAAGACGTCGAGGAGTCTTATTCTGTGCACAAACTGAGCAGGAGGCAACATACGCAGCAACATCAGAACGAAGACCTGGCCACCAGAATTGTCGAGTGACAGACCAAATCATTTGGTTCTTGCCTGGGTGACCTGCGGCTTTAGGATAGTGGTAAGTGTGCAAAAGTTTAGTTTGAAGATTCTCAGGAACAAAACACTTACCACTAGGTTTCTCAGGAGGTGCATTGGTTTGTGCAGCCAGGATCTCCTCCCCCAAGGGAGAAATCAAATTAGTACGTATGGTAGCCAAAATATGGTCAGGAGGTATAACAGAAGTAGGTACAGACTCCTTCTTGGACAGAGGTCAAAATTGTCGAGAGAGGGCATCAGCCCTAACATTCTTACTACCAGGCAGGTAGGAGACCACATAATTAAACCGAGACAAAAATAGCGTCCATCTGGCCTGTCGGGGTGACAAACGATTTGCTTCAGATAGATAAGTTAAATTCTTGTGGTCAGTAAGAATGAGCACTGGCACGCTAGTACCCTCGAGAAGATGCCTCCATTCCTTAAGTGCCAAAATTCTGGCCAGTAATTCCCTGTCGCCAATTTCATAATTGCACTCCGCTGGAGACAATTTCTTAGAGAAAAAACCACACAGATGCAAGGAACCGTCAGGCATAGGACGTTGAGACAAGAGGGCACCTACTCCAGTCTCAGACACATCAACCTCAAGAACGAAAGGCAGGACAGGGTTAGGATGAGCCAGAACTGGAGCAGCAGCAAAGGCAGTCTTAAGACTATCAAAGGCCTTAATGGCAGTAGGTGACCAATGGAGTGGATCATTCTCTTTACGGGTCATGTCTGTGATAGGTTTGACCAAGGAAGAAAAGTTTTTAATCAACTTTCTATAGAAATTGGCGAACCCCAAAAAATGTTGAATAGACTGAAGACCAACTGGGCGAGGCCACTGAAGAACTGCAGATAACTTGTCAGGATCCATGGAGAACCTTGCAATGGAGATAACATAACCTAGGAAGGTTACTTGAGTCTGATGGAACTCACATTTATCGAGTTTACAAAACAGGCCGTTCTCACGTAGTCTCTGAAGAACCTGTGTAACATCAGAACGATCAGCCTCAAGTGTGGGTGAGTGCATGAGGATGTCGTCTAAGTACACCACAACACACTGTTGCAACATATCTCGTAGGACATCATTAATAAATTCCTGAAAAACAACAGGAGCATTACATAGGCCAAAGGGCATTACAAGATACTCATAATGCCCGCTCCTGGTGTTAAATGCTGTTTTCCATTTGTGGCCCTCCTTAATCCTAAAAAGATTGTACGCTCCTCTCAAATCAAATTTAGTAAAGACCGTAGCTCCCTTGAGGCGGTCAAAGAGTTCTGTAATAAGCGGAATAGGGTAAGCAGTTTTAATGGTAAGATGATTAAGACCCCTATAATCGATACATGGTCTTAACTCGCCACACGTTTATTTCACATTGAAAAAGCCAGCCCCTGCAGGAGAGCAGGATTTGCGGATGATCCCCCGCGACAGAGCATCGGCAACATACTCCTCCATAGCACAATTTTCTGCAACAGACAGTGGGTACACCCGGCCCCGAGGAGGAATGGCTCCGGGTTGCCGGTCTATGGCACAATCGTAAGACTGGTGAGGAGGCAATGTACCGGCACGCACCTTGTCAAACACGTCTAGGAACTCACAGTACTCCTCTGGCAATTGAGAAACCGAAGAAGTGCACAAGACTTTAACTGGTTTCCGAAGACAAGTGGAAATACATTGCGGGGACCACAACAAAATTTCGGACCTGCGCCAGTCGAGACTGGGATTGTGCAAGCGGAACGGACAGAGGCAAAACAGGAATGGAGTGCTTTGATACAAAAGCACTGTCAATGAAATAGCCCGCAGCACCGGAGTCAACAAGAGCCTGAGTGACTATGGAGGAGTCCACCCAGGAAAGGACAACCGTGACCAAAGGTTTCTCCTTAAGCGGTTCCGGGGACGAGGATAAACCACCCAAGGTCTGCCCCCAACAGGACCTTAGGTGTGAGCTTTTCCCGGCCGTGTAGGACAAGACTTCAAAAGGTGGCCCTGTAACCCACAATAGAGGCAGAGTCCCTCCCTCCTCCTAAAGGCCCTCTCCGCCGTGGAGAGACACGTGAATCCCAGCTGCATCAGCTCAGCAGTACCTGGTGACCAGGAACAGGAGGCATGGGAGGAGAGGGAGGCATGGGTGGGAACGAACACGTAGGAGACAATGGAACAGGACGCTTCCGCAAGCGCTCCTTGAAAGAGGGCCTCTCTCTGAGTCTGATGTCAATTAGGATAAAAAAAGACACCAATGCCTCGAGATCCTCTGGTAAATCTCTGGCAGCAACTTCGTCTTTAATCGCATCAGAGAGCCCATGAAAGAAGGCGGCAACAAGGGCTTCATTGTTCTAACCGACCTCTGCGGCAAGCGTACGGAACTCAATAGCATACTGAACAACAGATCTTGTACCTTGCTGAATGGATATGAGTTGTTTAGCAGCAGAGGAGGAGCGAGCTGGAACATCAAATACCCTTCGAAAGGAGGCCATAAATTCAGGGTAATTTGAAATCACAGGTTTATTTGTCTCCCACAAGGGATTAGCCCAGGCAAGAGCTGTGTCAGAGAGTAACGAGATGAGAAATCCCTCCTTAGCTCTGTCAGAGGGAAACGCCTGAGGTAACATCTCAAAGTAAATGCCCACCTGGTTCAAAAACCCTCTGCACTGAATAGGATCGCCTCCATATCGCTGAGGTAGAGGTGCAGAACCAGACATGCTCCTGGTAGGCATAGGTGCAGCAGCAGAAACAGGAGCAGCCATAACTTGCGGGACACTTTGGTCCAAATGCGCAGTTCGAGTCAGCAGGGTTTGCAGGGCTAGTGCAAATTGATCCAAGCGGTGATCCTGTACATCCATCCTGGAAATGATGGCAGGTAAAGGTGGATTATTAGCACCATCAGTATTCATGGCCTTTGCATAATGTCAGGGTGCCAGGAATCAGACTGAGTCGAGAAGTGCAAAAATAATCACACCTTTATTAATAGCAAAAAATAATAAAAATTCCACAAGTCAAATAACAAGCCAGGAGTCAAAAACCAGAGCTGGTAGTCAGACGAGCCGAGTCAGGAGCCAAAGCGTATAGTCAGACGAGCCGGAATCAGGAACAAGGAAAACAGCAGAGTCAGGAACAAGCCAGGGATCAGGAACCAGGAAGGACGTCAGGCAGCCAGGTAATACACAGGAACTCTCACAAACAGGTCTGAGACAACGCAAAGGCAAAGCATACTGAACAGAGGCCCTTTAAATAATAAGTGATGACATCACAATTCTGAGACTGCATCTTGTCTCACATGGATGATGCACACCAGTCTGGCCATAAAAGGAAGTGCAGGACTTGAGCAGCATCCCCCACAATGCACCATAGTCAGGAAGAGAGGTAAGTAAAAGGGCTGCCAGCAGCACATGGCAAACACAACAGGGAAAAAACCCTGACAAATTGGCAGAAAAGCCTCCCTCCCCCTCTGATTTGATGGCATCTTGCTGAATTGCATTCTGGTAATGGAAGTCACCAACTGTGCAGCTTAGAAAGGGCCCAGCCGCACCAGACTAAATTTCTGGTGTGGTTGCCTAAAGCTGTGCGCAATGTATGTGGGGGGACCTAAATCAGGGCACCAGGGCCTAATTTTAAGACACTAATGTCACCCTGGCCCACCCCCCCCCCCCCCCTTGCCCCTGACTGGAGTGCTCCTTTTCATCCACTGATGGCAGACCTGCACTGGGGTATGCACACAAATTCTATCTTGTTCTTAAGGTAGCAGCCACCATATGAAATACTAAAAAATAATTGTCATTTTCTGTAATATGTAAGGTTAACAACAGCATGAAAGCTATTGGTCTCAATTAAAAAAAAAAATTCTGAAAATAATATATTGCTGAAAAAAATTCTGCTGCAACATCACAACTTGTGGAATTCATTCAGATATTTATCTGTCCCTAGTCCCTGTTGTAAGTTGCAAGATCACCTCCATTATAATCAATAGTGTTGTTTCTATCTTGTAGCCACTAACTTCTCACTGCATAGAACAAGTTCCACTGTGAAGAATTCCATCATCACAAAAATGTCTTGCGAAAATTACAGAACAAATGAAAATTGAAAAAACTACCCCTATGGAACATTCCACACTATTTTTTGCACAAAAGAAAATGTTGGAAAAAAGTAAACAAGAAATGAAATATAAAAATTAGACAACCTCATCAGTTTACAAATAGGGGCCGAATTATCAAGCTTGATGCCCCTGTTTATGCTCGAGCCTTCAGGCTTGCCGGAAACAGCAGTTATAAAGCAGCAGTCTTTAGACCGCTGCTCCATAACTGGTCCACCTGCTCTGAGGACATCACTCTGCCCGATCATATACAATAGGGCTGATTGACACCCCCTGCTAGCGGCCGATTGGCCGCAAATCTGCAGGGGGCGGCATTGCACAAGCAGTTCACCAGAATATATGATAAATGCCTACAGCAAACGCTGTCGGCATTCATCGATGTCTGTCTGTTGGACATGATCTGCTGAGCGGATCATGTCACACAGACAGTTGATAAATTGGCCCCATATACTCAATCGCAAGATGAGATGCTTCACAAGGACAATTTATTATTGCTGAATTCCAAATGCTTGAACAAGGCTTAGATAAAAAAAAAAAAACTTCTTTGGAAAGCACAGGGCCAGCAACTAATTCACATCTGTAATTTGGGGGTGTTTTTGTATGTTGTATGCTGTCTTTAGAGTATAAAAATGTTATACATTGTTGCAAATATAGCTTCTATATAATGCTCAAGACACATGCACACTCCTGAGCATATCTAGATGAACTCTCAAAAAACTAAACCAAGAGTATAAAGATAAGAGTAATAAATTGCATTTTTCCTAAATTGCTGAAAAGAATCTTTATTGTTTTAAAAGATAGATAATCCCTTTATTACCCATTTCCCAGTTTTGCATAACTAACACAGTTATAATAATATACTTTTAACCTCTTTGATTATCTTGTATCTAAGCCTCTGCAAACTGCCCCTTTTTTCAGTTCTTTTGACAGACTTGCAGTTTAGCCAATCAGTGCCTGCTCCCAGATAACTTCTCATGCACGAGCACAGTGTTATCTATATGAAATACGTGAACTAACACCCTCTAGTGGTGAAAAACTGTTAAAATGCAATCTGAAAGAGGTGGGCTTCAAGGTCTAAGAAATTAACATATGAACCTCCTAGGTTAAGCTTTCAACTAAGAATACCAAGAGAACAAAGCAAAATTGGTAAATTGTTTAAAATTACATGCTCTATCTGAATCATGAAAGTTTATTTTGGCCTAGACTGTCCCTTTAAGAAGAACAAGAAAGCTGCAAAATGTTTCGTTTTCAGAATGATTGTCTATAGGTTGTTTGTTACATTAAAGTTGATTAAAAAAAAAAAAAAAATGCTTGCCTGGAGGTCACATGTTTCCTGTCTAGAGTCAGTTGAGGTCACATGTTTCCTGTCTAGAGTCAGTGGAGGTCACATGTTTCCTGTCTAGAGTGGAGCTCCAGTCTGCTAGTGATGTGCAGTTCGGTTCTTTTGGGTGAACCGGTTCATTTCGGACGGTTCGATTAACTGAACCGGTTCATGAACCAATTCACCAGTTCACCTACTGAACATGAGGTAGAGGCTCTACCTCATGTTCAGTAGGTGAACTGTAGAGCCGCAGATTCGTTTCCTGCAGTGCTAAGTGCTGTATGTAAATGACTCAGTGTACTGTAACTCTAATGAATCATTTAGATAACAGTACACTGATTCAAATAACAGGTCACACTCGCAGCGGTTCTCAACAGACCCCTGCAATTACATTAACCCATTCAGCATCCCATGTTTGTGTATATATATATATATATATATATATATATATAATTTGTAGCTGTTGCTAAGTAAAAGTTAGCTTAGATATAGAGGAAGAACAACAAATTATATATATATATATATATATATATATATATATATATATATATATATATATATATATATATATATATTATATATATATATACACAAACATGGGATGCTGAATGGGTTAATGTAAATGCAGGGGTCTGTTGAGAACCGCTGTGAGTGTGAGCTGATATTTGAATCAGTGTACTGTTAGTTAACTCGTATGCAATGAATCTGTCTGTTAACAGTACACTGAGTCGTTTGCTAACAGTTCACTTCTTTTGAATCAGTGAACTGTTAAAAGACTGATTCATTGCAGACGAGTTAGCTAACAGTTCACTGATTCAACAACACTGGTAATATGATCCTAGAGTGAGATTCTGCTGTGTGATTCATTAAAGGAGGAGTTAGCAGAGCAGAACTCACTCTAGGATCGTATTACCAGAGTGCTGCTGATGACTCAGGAACTGAACTGTTTCAAACGAATCAGTTCAGTCTGATGTACTGATTCATTCAGTACAGTGAAAAGATCCGGTTCAAATGAACGATTCGTTCATGAACCGGACATCACTACAGTCTGCAGCTAGACTACTTTGAAATTGCTTGCCATGTCTGAATCATGAACATTTTAATTTTACTTTCTTGTGTCTGTCATTTTGACTTATTATCTTAAAAAATATATAAAAATGTGAAGAAGAAGAAAAAAAGGCTAACACAGAGCAGTGATTTAATGCATTGGCTACCAAAGAGGTATATAGCTCTTTCTTACAGAGCTAAATAGAATTGCTGTTTTACCTGTGAGAGTTTTTCTAGGACTGTACAGTATTATTCACTTCTTTTATTGTAAACTAGTCCTAAAGCCCGTTCACACGGGCCATTTCTTGCAGTACAGCGGTCCCACCTCTTGCGCTCTCTCCCTCCCCCTCTCTTTTGCTCTCTCTCTCCCCCTCTCTTTTGAGCTTTCTCTCTCCCCCCTCTCTTTTGAGCTCTCTCTCCCCCCTCTCTTTTGCGCTCTCTCTCTCTCTCCCCCTCTCTCTTTTGCGCTCTTTCTCCCCCCTCTCTTTTGCGCTCTCTCTCCCCCTTCTATTTTGAGGTCTCTCCCCATCTCTTTTGAGCTCTTTCTCTCCCCCCTACTCTTTTGCGCTCTCTCCCCTACTCTTTTGCGCTCTCTCTCTCCCCCTCTCTTTTGCGCTCTCTCTCCCCCTCTCTTTTGCGCTCTCTCTCCCCCTCTCTTTTGCGCTCTCTCTCTCCCCCTCTCTTTTGCGCTCTCTCTCTCCCCCATCTCTTTTGCACTCTCTCTCCCCCATCTCTTTTGCGCTCTCCCCCCCCTCTCTCTCTCCCCTCTCTTTTGCGCTCTCTCTCCCCCCTCTCTTTTGTGCTCTCTCTCCTCTCTTTGGCGCTCTCTCTCCCACCCTTTCTTTTGCGCTCTCTCTCCCCCTCTCTTTTGCGCTCTCTCTCCCCCTTTCTTTGGCGCTCTCTCTCCACCCTCTCTTTTGCTCTCTTTCTCCCCCCTCTCTTTTGCGCTCTTCCGCCCTCTCTTTTGCTGTCTCTCTCCCCCTCTCTCTTTTGCTGTCTCTCTCCCCCTCTCTCTTTTGCTGTCTCTCTCCCCCTCTCTCTGTTGCTGTCTCTCTCCCCTCTCTCTGTTGCTGTCTCTCTCCCCCTCTCTCTTTTGCTGTCTCTCTCCCCCTCTCTCTTTTGCTGTCTCTCTCCCCCCTCTCTTTTGCTTCTCTCTCTCCCCTCTCTTTTGCGCTCTCTCTCTCCCCCATCTCTTTTGCGCTCTCTCCCCCTCTCTTTTGCACTCTCTCCCCCCTCTCTTTTGCGCTCTTTCTCCCCCTCTCTTTTGCGCTCTCTCTCCCCCTCTCTTTTGCGCTCTCTCTCCCCCTCTCTGTTGCGCTCTCTCACCCCCCTCTTTTGCGCTCTCTCTCCCCCTTTCTTTGGCGCTCTCTCTCCACCCTCTCTTTTGCGCTCTCTCTCCCCCCTCTCTTTTGCGCTCTTCCGCCCTCTCTTTTGCTGTCTCTCTCCCCCTCTCTCTTTTGCTGTCTCTCTCCCCCTCTCTCTTTTGCTGTCTCTCTCCCCCTCTCTCTGTTGCTGTCTCTCTCCCCCTCTCTCTGTTGCTGTCTCTCTCCCCCTCTCTCTGTTGCTGTCTCTCTCCCCCTCTCTCTTTTGCTGTCTCTCTCCCCCCTCTCTTTTGCTTCTCTCTCTCCCCTCTCTTTTGCGCTCTCTCTCTCCCCCATCTCTTTTGCGCTCTCTCCCCCCTCTCTTTTGCACTCTCTCCCCCCTCTCTTTTGCGCTCTTTCTCCCCCTCTCTTTTGCGCTCTCTCTCCCCCCCTCTCTTTTGCGCTCTCTCTCCCCCCTCTCTTTTGCGCTCTCTCACCCCCCCTCTCTTTTGCGCTCTCTCACCCCCCTCTCTTTTGCGCTCTCTCACCCCCTCTCTTTTGCGCTCTCTCACCCCCCTCTCTTTTGCGCTTTCTCACCCCCCTCTCTTTTGTGCTCTCTCTCCACCCCTCTCTTTTGCGCTCTCTCCCTTCTCTCTTTTGTGCTCTCTCTCCCCCTTCTCTTTTGCGCTCTTCCCCCCCTCTCTTTTGCGCTCTCTCCCCCCTCTTTTGCGCTCTCTCTTCCCCCTCTCTTTTGCGCTCTCTCTCCCCCCTCTCTTTTGCGCTCTTCCCCCTCTCTTTTGTGCACTCTCCCCCTCTCTCTGTTGCTGTCTCTCTCCCCCTCTCTCTGTTGCTGTCTCTCTCCCCCTCTCTCTGTTGCTGTCTCTCTCCCCCTCTCTCTTTTGCTGTCTCTCTCCCCCTCTCTCTGTTGCTGTCTCTCTCCCCCTCTCTCTGTTGCTGTCTCTCTCCCCCTCTCTCTTTTGCTGTCTCTCTCCCCCCTCTCTTTTGCTTCTCTCTCTCCCCTCTCTTTTACGCTCTCTCTCTCCCCCATCTCTTTTGTGCTCTCTCCCCCCTCTCTTTTGCACTCTCTCCCCCCTCTCTTTTGCGCTCTTTCTCCCCCTCTCTTTTGCGCTCTCTCTCCCCCTCTCTTTTGCGCTCTCTCTCCCCCCTCTCTTTTGCGCTCTCTCTCCCCCCTCTCTTTTGCGCTCTCTCTCCCCCCTCTCTTTTGCGCTCTCTCTCCCCCCTCTCTTTTGCGCTCTCTCACCCCCCTCTCTTTTGCGCTCTCTCACCCCCCTCTCTTTTGCGCTCTCTCACCCCCTCTCTTTTGCGCTCACCCCCCTCTCTTTTGCGCTTTCTCACCCCCCTCTCTTTTGTGCTCTCTCTCCACCCCTCTCTTTTGCGCTCTCTCCCTTCTCTCTTTTGTGCTCTCTCTCCCCCTTCTCTTTTGCGCTCTTCCCCCCCCTCTCTTTTGCGCTCTCTCCCCCCTCTTTTGCGCTCTCTCTTCCCCCTCTCTTTTGCGCTCTCTCTCCCCCCTCTCTTTTGCGCTCTTCCCCCTCTCTTTTGTGCACTCTCCCCCTCTCTTTTGCTGTCTCTCTCCCCCTCTCTCTTTTGCTTTCTCTATCCCCCCTCTCTTTTGCTGTCTCTCTCCCCCTCTCTATTTTGCTGTCTCTCTCCCCCTCTCTTTTGCCTTCTCTCTCCCCCTCTCTTTTGCTGTCTCTCTCTCCCCTCTCTTTTGCGCTCTCTCTCCCCCCTCTCTTTTGCGCTCTTCCCCCCCCTCTCTTTTGCTCTCTCTCCCCCTCTCTTTTGCTGTCTCTATCCCCCCTCTCTTTTGCTGTCTCTCTCCCCCCCTCTCTTTTGCTGTCTCTCTCCCCCTCTCTCTTTTGCTGTCTCTCTCCCCCTCTCTCGTTTGCTGTCTCTCTCCCCCTCTCTCTTTTGCTGTCTCTCTCCCCCTCTCTCTTTTGCTGTCTCTCTCCCCCTCTCTTTTGCTGTCTCTCTCCCCCTCTCTCTTTTGCTGTCTTTCTCCCCCTCTCTCTTTTGTTGTCTCTCTTCCCCCCTCTCTTTCGCGCTCCCCCTCTCTTTTGTGCTCTTCCCCCCTCTCTTTTGCGCTCTCTCCCCCTCTCTTTTGCTGTCTCTCTCCCACTGTCTCTTTTGCTGTCTCTATCCCCCCTCTCTTTTGCTGTCTCTCCCCCCTCTCTCTTTTGCTGTCTCTCCCCCCTCTCTCTTTTGCTGTCTCTTTCCCCTTCTCTCTTTTGCTGTCTCTCTCCCCCCCTCTCTTTTACTGTCTCTCTCCCCCCTGTCTTTTGCTGTCTCTCCCCCTCTCTTTCTCCCCCCTGTCTTTTGCTGTCTCTCTCCCCTTCTCTTTCTCTCCCCTCTCTATCTCTCTCCCCTCTCTCTATCTCTCTCCCATCTTCCAACGTGCGACTGTGCCCGGCCACGCCCCTTCACGCCAGGCCACGCCCCCTTAACGGTCACTCACGCCAGGCCACGTCCCCAGCACGCCCCGGCCAAGTCCCCCGCTCACGTCCGGCCACGTCTCTCATCCCCCTCTTTTGCGCTCTCTCTCCCCCCTCTCTTTTGCGCTCTCTCCCCCACTCTTTTGCGCTCTCTCTCCCCCCTCTCTTTTGCGCTCTCTCTCCCCCCCTCTCTTTTGCGCTCTCTCTCCCCCTCTCTTTTGCGCTCTCTCACCCCCCTCTCTTTTGCGCTCTCTCACCCCCTCTCTTTTGCGCTTTCTCACCCCCCTCTCTTTTGTGCTCTCTCTCCACCCCTCTCTTTTGCGCTCTCTCCCTTCTCTCTTTTGTGCTCTCTCTCCCCCTTCTCTTTTGCGCTCTTCCCCCCCCTCTCTTTTGCGCTCTCTCCCCCCTCTTTTGCGCTCTCTCTTCCCCCTCTCTTTTGCGCTCTCTCTCCCCCCTCTCTTTTGCGCTCTTCCCCCTCTCTTTTGTGCACTCTCCCCCTCTCTTTTGCTGTCTCTCTCCCCCTCTCTCTTTTGCTTTCTCTATCCCCCCTCTCTTTTGCTGTCTCTCTACCCCTCTCTATTTTGCTGTCTCTCTCCCCCTCTCTTTTGCCTTCTCTCTCCCCCTCTCTTTTGCTGTCTCTCTCTCCCCTCTCTTTTGCGCTCTCTCTCCCCCCTCTCTTTTGCTCTCTCTCCCCCTCTCTTTTGCTCTCTATCCCCCTCTCTTTTGCTGTCTCTCTCCCCCCTCTCTTTTGCTGTCTCTCTCCCCCCCCTCTCTTTTGCTGTCTCTCTCCCCCTCTCTCTTTTGCTGTCTCTCTCCCCCTCTCTTTTGCTGTCTCTCTCCCCCTCTCTCGTTTGCTGTCTCTCTCCCCCTCTCTCTTTTGCTGTCTCTCTCCCCCTCTCTCTTTTGCTGTCTCTCTCCCCCTCTCTTTTGCGTTCTCTCTCCCCTCTCTCTTTTGCTGTCTTTCTCCCCCTCTCTCTTTTGTTGTCTCTATTCCCCCCTCTCTTTTGCGCTCCCCCTCTCTTTTGTGCTCTTCCCCCCTCTCTTTTGCGCTCTCTCCCCCTCTCTTTTGCTGTCTCTCTCCCACTGTCTCTTTTGCTGTCTCTATCCCCCCTCTCTTTTGCTGTCTCTCCCCCCTCTCTTTTGCTGTCTCTCCCCCTCTCTCTTTTGCTGTCTCTCCCCCCTCTCTCTTTTGCTGTCTCTTTCCCCTTCTCTCTTTTGCTGTCTCTCTCCCCCCCTCTCTTTTACTGTCTCTCTCCCCCCTGTCTTTTGCTGTCTCTCCCCCTCTCTTTCTCCCCCCTGTCTTTTGCTGTCTCTCTCCCCTTCTCTTTCTCTCCCCTCTCTATCTCTCTCCCCTCTCTCTATCTCTCTCCCATCTTCCAACGTGCGACTGTGCCCGGCCACGCCCCTTCACGCCAGGCCACGCCCCCTTAACGGTCACTCACGCCAGGCCACATCCCCAGCACGCCCCGGCCAAGTCCCCCGCTCACGTCCGGCCACGACCACTCCTACCGCAGCGCAGATTGGATCACCAGCAGGATCAGGGACTCAAAGGCCAGGTGTGTTTGTCCTTGTGCTGTCTGTACTGCGCATGACAGCTTCAGACAAACACACTTGACCTTTTATATAATAGGATTTAAACAGCTTTTTAGATAACAAAAAATATGTTTAACTGTTGCTTTCTTTCATGTAATTAACAAGAGTCCATGAGCTAGTGACGTATGGGATATACATTCCTACCAGGAGGGGCAAAGTTTCCCAAACCTTAAAATGCCTATAAATACACCCCTCACCACACCCACAAATCAGTTTTTACAAACTTTGCCTCCAAGGGAGGTGGTGAAGTAAGTTTGTGCTAGATTCTACGTTGATATGCGCTCCGCAGCAAGTTGGAGCCCGGTTTTCCTCTCAGCGTGCAGTGAATGTCAGAGGGATGTGAAGAGAGTATTGCCTATTGAATGCAGTGATCTCCTTCTACGGGGTCTATTTCATAAGGTTCTCTGTTATCGGTCGTAGAGATTCATCTCTTACCTCCCTTTTCAGATCGACGATATACTCTTATATTTACCATTTCCTCTACTGATTCTCGTTTCAGTACTGGTTTGGCTTTCTACAAACATGTAGATGAGTGTCCTGGGGTAAGTAAGTCTTATTTTCTGTGACACTCTAAGCTATGGTTGGGCACTTTATTTATAAAGTTCTAAATATATGTATTCAAACATTTATTTGCCTTGACTCAGAATGTTCAACTTTCCTTATTTCCAGACAGTCAGTTTCATATTTGGGATTATGCATTGAATTATCATATTTTTTCTTACCTCAAAAATTTGACTTTTTTCCCTGTGGGCTGTTAGGCTCGCGGGGGCTGAAAATGCTTCATTTTATTGCGTCATTCTTGGCGCGGACTTTTTTGGCGCAAAAATTCTTTTCCGTTTCCGGCGTCATACGTGTCGCCGGAAGTTGCGTCATTTTTTGACGTTATTTTGCGTCAAAGATGTCGGCGTTCCGGATGTGGCGTCATTTTTGGCGCCAAAAGCATTTAGGCGCCAAATAATGTGGGCGTCTTTTTTGGCGCTAAAAAATATGGGCATCATTTTTGTCTCCACATTATTTAAGTCTCATTATTTATTGCTTCTGGTTGCTAGAAGCTTGTTCACTGGCATTTTTTTCCCATTCCTGAAACTGTCATTTAAGGAATTTGATCAATTTTGCTTTATATGTTGTTTTTTTTTTTCTTTTACATATTGCAAGATGTTCCACGTTGCAACTGAGTCAGAAGATACTACAGGAAAATCACTGCACAGTGCTGGAGCTACCAAGCTAAGTCTGCTATAAACTTTTGGTATCTGTTTTCTCCAGCTGTTATTTGTATTGCATGTCATGTCAAACTTATTAATGCAGATAAAATTTCCTTTAGTACTGTTACATTACCTGTTACTGTCCGTCAACATCTAATTTTCAGAGTGTTCCTGATAACATAAGAGATTTTATTTTTTAAATCCATTAAGAAGGCTATGTCTGTTATTTCTCCTTCTAGTATACATAAAAGTCTTTTAAAACTTCTCTTTTTTTCAGATGAATTTTTAAATGAACATCATCATTCTGATACTGATAATGGTTCTTCTGGTTCAGAGGTTTCTGTCTCAGAGGTTGATGCTGATAAATCTTTGTTTTTGTTCAAGATGGAATTTATTCGTTCTTTACTTAAAGAAGTGTTATTTGCATTAGAAATAGAGGATTCTGGTCCTCTTGATACTAAATGTAAACGTTTAAATAAGGTTTTTAAATCTCCTGTAGTTATTCCAGAAGTGTTTTATCTCCCTGATGCTATTTCTGAAGTAATTTCCAGGGAATGGAATAATTTGGGTAATTTATTTTCTCCTTCTAGACGTTTAAGCAAATTATATCCTGTGCCATCTGACAGATTAGAGTTTTTTGGGACAAAAATCCCTAAGGTTATGGGGCTGTCTCTACTCCTGCTAATGTACTACTATTCCTATGGCAGATAGTACTTCATTTAAGGATCCTTTAGATAGGAAAATTGAATCTTTTCTAAGAAAAGCTTACTTATGTTCAGGTAATCTTCTTAGACCTGCTATATTTTTAGCGGATGTTGCTGCAGCTTCAACTTTTTGGTTAGAAGCTTTAGCGCAACAAGTAACAGATCATAATTTTATAGCATTATTATTATTCTATAACATGCTAATAATTTTATTGGTGATACCATCTTTTGATATCATTAGAGTTGATGTCAGGTATATGTCTCTAGCTATTTTAGCTAGAAAAGCTTTATGGATTAAACTTGGAATGCTGACATGTCTTCTAAGTCAACTTTGCTTTCCCTTTCTTTCCAGGGTAAATAATCATTTCGTTCCTTTCCTCACAACAAGGAACAAAAGCCTGATCCTTCATCCTCAGGAGCGGTATCAGTTTGGAAACTATATCCAAGCCTTATAGAAACCTATAGCCAGCTCCTAAGTATCTATGAAGGTGCGGCCCTTATTCCAGCTCAGCTGGTATGGGGCAGATTACGTTTTCTTCAAAGAAATTTGGATCAATTCCGTTCTTAATCTCTGGTTTCAGAAACATTGTTTCAGAAAGGTACAGAATTGGCTTCAAGTTAAGGCCTCCTGCTAAGAGATTCTTTTCTTTCCCGTGTCCCAGTTGACACAGCAAGGCTCAGCATTTCTGAAATGTGTTTCAGATCTAGAGTTGGCTGGAGTATTTATGCCAGTTCCAGTTCTGGAACAGGGGCTGGGGTTTTATTTTATCTCTTCATTGTACCAAAGAAGGTCAATTCCTTCAGACCAGTTCTGGATCTATCATTATTGAATCGTTATGTTAGGATACCAACATTCAAGATGGTTACTATAGGACTATCCTGCCTTTTGTTTAGCAAGGGCATTATATGTCTACAATAGATTTACAGGATGTGTATCTGCATATTCCGATTCATCCAGATCACTTTTAGTGTCTGAGATTCTCTTTTTAGACAAGCATTACCAGTTTTGTGGCTCTACTGTTTGGCCTAGCCTCAGTTCCAAGAATTTTTTTCAAAGGTTCTCGGTGCCCTTCTTTCTGTAATCAGAGAATAGGGTTTTGGTATTTCCTTCTTTGGACGATATCTTGGTACTTGCTCAGTCTTCTCATTTTCGAAGAATCTCATACGAATCGACTTGTGTTGTTTCTTCAAGTTCATGGTTGGAGGATCAATTTACCAATCAGTTCATTGATTCCTCAGACAAGGGTAACCTTTTTAGGTTTCTAGATAAATTCAGTGTCTATGACTCTGTCCTTGTCAGACAAGAGAAGTTTAACATTGATATCAGCTTGTCAAAACCTTCAGTCACAATCATTCCCTTTGGTAGCCTTATGCATGGAAATGTTGGGTCTTAGGACTGCCGCATCAGATGCGATCTCCTTTGCTCGTTTTCACATGCGACCTCTTCAGCTCTGTATGCTGAACCAATGGTGCAGGGATTACTCAAAGATATCTCAATTAATATCTTTAAACCGATTTTACGACACTCTCTGACATGGTGGACAGATCACCATCGTTTAGTTCAGGGGGCTTCTTTGTTCTTCCGACCTGGACTATAATCTCAACAGATACAAGTCTTACAGGTTGGGGAGCTGTGTGGGGGTATCTGACGGCACAAGGGGTTTGGGAATCTCAGGAGGTGAGATTTCCGATCAATATTTTGGAACTCCGTGCAATTTTCAGAGCTCTTCAGTCTTGGCCTCTTCTGAAGAGAGAGTTGTTCATTGTTTTCAGATAAGACAATGTCACAACTGTGGCATACATCAATCATCAAGGAGGGACTCACAGTCCTCTGGCTATGAAAGAAGTATCTCGAATTTTGGTTTGGGCGGAATCCAGCTCCTGTCTAATCTCTGCGGTTTATATCCCAGGTATGGACAATTGGAAAGCGGATTATCTCAGTCGCCAAACGTTGCATCCGGGCGAATGGTCTCTTCACCCAGAGGTATTTCTTCAGATTGTTCAAATGTGGGAACTTCCAGAAATAGATCTGATGGCTTCTCATCTAAACAAGAAACTTCCCAGGTATCTGTCCAGATCCCGGGATCCTCAGGCGGAGGCAGTGGATGCATTTTCACTTCCTTGGAAGTATCATCCTGCCTATATCTTTCCGCCTCTAGTTCTTCTTCCAAGAGTAATCTCCAAGATTCTGAAGGAATGCTCGTTTGTTCTGCTGGTAGCTCCGGCATGGCCTCACAGGTTTTGGTATGCGGATCCTGTCCGGATGGCCTCTTGCCAACCGTGGACTCTTCCGTTAAGACAAGACCTTTTGTCTCAAGGTCCTTTTTTCCATCAGGATCTGAAATCCTTAAATTTAAAGGTATGGAGATTGAACGCTTGATTCTTGGTCAAAGAGGTTTCTCTGACTCTGTGATTAATACTATGTTACAGGCTCGTAAATCTGTATCCAGAGAGATATATTATAGAGTCTGGAAGACTTATATTTCTTGGTGTCTTTCTCATCATTTTTCTTGGCATTCTTTTAGAATACCGAGAATATTACAATTTCTTCAGGATGGTTTAGATAAGGGTTTGTCCGCAAGTTCCTTGAAAGGTCAAATCTCTGCTCTTTCTGTTCTTTTTCACAGAAAGATTGCTATTCTTCCTGATATTCATTGTTTTGTACAAGCTTTGGTTCGTATAAAGCCTGTCATTAAGTCAATTTCTCCTCCTTGGAGTTTGAATTTGGTTCTGGGGGTTCTTCAAGCTCCTCCTTTTGAACCTATGCATTCATTGGATATTAAATTACTTTCTTGGAAAGTTTTGTTCCTTTTGGCCATCTCTTCTGCCAGAAGAGTTTCTGAATTATCTGCTCTTTCTTGTGAGTCTCCTTTTCTGATTCTTCATCAGGATAAGGCGGTGTTGCGAACTTCTTTTGAATTTTTACCTAAAGTTGTGAATTCCAACAACATTAGTAGAGAAATTGTGGTTCCTTCATTATGTCCTAATCCTAAGAATTCTAAGGAGAAATCGTTGCATTCTTTGGATGTTGTTAGAGCTTTGAAATATTATGTTGAAGCTACGAAATCTTTCTGTAAGACTTCTAGTCTATTTGTTATCTTTTCCGGTTCTAGGAAAGGCCAGAAAGCTTCTGCCATTTCTTTGGCATCTTGGTTGAAATCTTTAATTCATCTTGCCTATGTTGAGTCGGGTAAAATTCCGCTTCAGAGAATTACAGCTCATTCTACTAGGTCAGTATCTACTTCCTGGGCGTTTAGGAATGAAGCTTCGGTTGACCAGATCTGCAAAGCAGCAACTTGGTCCTCTTTGCATACTTTTACTAAATTCTACCATTTTGATGTATTTTCTTCTTCTGAAGCAGTTTTTGGTAGAAAAGTTCTTCAGGCAGCGGTTTCAGTTTGAATCTTCTGCTTATGTTTTTTGTTAAACTTTATTTTGGGTGTGGATTATTTTCAGCAGGAATTGGCTGTCTTTATTTTATCCCTCCCTCTCTAGTGACTCTTGTGTGGAAAGATCCACATCTTGGGTAGTCATTATCCCATACGTCACTAGCTCATGGACTCTTGTTAATTACATGAAAGAAAACATAATTTATGTAAGAACTTACCTGATAAATTCATTTCTTTCATATTAACAAGAGTCCATGAGGCCCACCCTTTTTTGTGGTGGTTATGATTTTTTTGTATAAAGCACAATTATTCCAATTCCTTATTTTGTATGCTTCGCACTTTTTTTCTTATCACCCCACTTCTTGGCTATTCGTTAAACTGATTTGTGGGTGTGGTGAGGGGTGTATTTATAGGCATTTTAAGGTTTGGGAAACTTTGCCCCTCCTGGTAGGAATGTATATCCCATACGTCACTAGCTCATGGACTCTTGTTAATATGAAAGAAATGAATTTATCAGGTAAGTTCTTACATAAATTATGTTTTTTCATATGCACAAAAGAAAATATTTAGTAATATTGAATTAATTAATTTCAATATTAAACATACCGGTATATATAATGCAAAGAAAGTTAAAATGAAGTGGGGGGCATTACTTTTTAATTTGCTTTGAGAAATATGTAAATCAATAAAATATATGGTTACAATTGAGTGTTTGGATTAAAAAATATTTTTTTTTAAAAAATAACAGTAAACCAAATGAAGAGCTAAACTGATATTATTAGATGACTGAAAAAAAAACCATTTAAGTATGTTAGGCTGTCATCATCACTACCGTTTTAGTCATTATATATTAATTTTGTGTTGGCTGTACTCATTTTAGTCTATAAAAAAAATCTGAAAAAAATATTGCTTCATTATTTTAATGTGTTTATCCGACTGTAGATAAGCCAGATGTTCACAATTTACCATGCACATAACTTCGGCACTAATTTAAAGTATGCGCTTCTAACAGATTTAAAAAATAAACCAAAAAATATCCAAGTTTAACACAAAGTTTTCACATAGCAAACCTAATGTGTTGGTATCAGATTTAAGGTATTACACAGAAATAAACTGATCTCTTGTTAAAAAACACTAGCTTAGATTCACTAAATTGAAGTTTCCCATTATTTCCTATATCATCCTACTGAGCATGTTCAGTATAGTATAATCTCTCAAAATGTTATTATTTAAAATAATGAATTTACCTTATATTTCATTAAAAAGGTAGAAATACCAAATTTTGGGTTTCAAAATACAAAATTATTCTGAAATTTACACTTTTATTTTTTTTTGTTGTATAAAATTACCTTTAAGTTGCTGTATTAAATATTGACTAAATGAGATAAAATATTTTTGTTTCCATTTGGCCCCATCCACTTTCCAAGCTGTCACATTTTACAGATGCAAATATAAAATATTCAGAAACCCAAACTATTCTAAAATGCATACCTTTTCAGGTCCCAAGCAGTTTGGAGGTATTTGCACCGTTACATTCCTATTAGTATTTTTTTCTGTTATAACTATACTCCAGTAAAAAGTATAATAATGTTATCAAAAATATATTATTATCAACACAATAAAATTACAATTATCAGAATTTGCTACACTTATCATTTATATATATATATATATATATATATATATATATATATATATATATATATATATATATATATATATATATATATATATATATATATATATATATATATATATATATATAATGATAAGTGTAGCAAATTCTGATAATTGTAATTTTATATATATATGTCTTTTGAATATTGCCTACTGATAACTTAAATTTAACTGTATACCAGAAGACAGTAAAAATGTAACAAAACAAAATAAATATAGCACACAAATGTCCATTTGTAACTTACCTTGTCTGGATCCTCTGCTACCTTTTTTGAAAATGAAGCACTCTTTAATACATTTGCTATTTTGCTTGAGGCTATCAGAACTAAAGTTGATTTCCCACTTTCCCTTGATCAATTTTAAACACGTAATTACTCTTAGAAGTAAAATGCTGAAAGACTGTCCGCACTCTTTAATACATTTGCTATTGTGCTTGAAGCTATCAGAACTAAAGTTGAATTCCCACTTTCCCTTGATCAATTTTAAACAAGTAATTACTCTTAGAAGTAAAATGCTGAAAGACTGTCTGTACCTGTTTAGAGATCGACTAATTCAGTACATTAAGGTTATAGGGCTATTGTAGGCTTTTATAGTATTTCTTGCATCTTAAATGGCTCTAATAAAAGAGTCTGGTTCTGTTTGCTAAATATTCTTTATTCTCCACTGTTTTGAAAAGTACCATAATTTTTTAACAAACATGTAAGAAATAACATATTTACTTGCCTTTTTCAGCAGAAATAGTCTATTTTGAAGTCACTCCAAAACGCCCAGCATTTACTTCCTGTCTGCAACTATTATCCTGTCAGGAACTTCTTAATGAGTTGTCTGGGAGGTTACTAGTGATGGGAAGTTCGGTTCATTTAGATGAATCGATTCATTTCGGACAGTTCGATTAACTGAACCCATTCATGAACCGATTCATCAGTTCACCTGAGCATGTGATGCAGAGCTGCAGATTCTCTTACTGCAGACTCTCTGCCCGCTGATCCGATGTTTGAATCATGACTCCTGATTCAGTGTCTGACAGTTCAGCTCCTCCTGAGTCCTCACACGCAGCATTGGCTCCTTCACAGATACATACAACACAGTACATAGAATAAAGCATGCTGTATACTCTGTTCTATGTACTGTGTTGTATGTATTTATATCTTGTATGTATATGCATATCTTATAAAAGACTTATAATATTATAGTAAAAGTGACAATAGAATATGACCTTAGTTTCCTCCATAAAATTATATTTTAAAGGTATTAATGTGTAAACAGCCCCAAACTCTGTATGGCTTATAAATAAATATAAGGGTGAGACCTGCTGCTTTTGTAAGGGTTAATTTAAGGTGCAGATTGGGGTATATTTGAACCAGTGTACTGTTAACTGACTCCTTTGCAATGAATCATTCAGTTAACAGTACACTGATTCAAATATACCTCTAACTGCACCTTATATTAACCCTTACAGAAGTAGCAGGTCTCAACCTTATATTTATTTATAAGCCATACAGAGTGTGGGGCTATTTAAACATTAATACTTTTAAAATACAATTTTATGGAGGAAACTAAGGTCATATTCTATTGTCACTTTTACTAAAGTTAAAGAGATAATATTTTAAAAGTATTGATATTTAATCAGACCCAAACTCTGTATGGTTTATAAATATAAGGTTGAGACCTGCTGCTTTTGTAAGGGTTAATTTAGGTGTAGTTAGGAGTATCTTTGAATCAGTGTACTGTTAACTGAATGATTCATTGCAAAGGAGTTAGTTAACAGTACACTGATTCGTTTGCAAACAGTTCACTTCTTGAATCAGTAACAGCACTGGTAATATGATCCTAGAGCAGTGCTTTCCAAACTGTGTGTCGGGACACACTAGTGTGTCGGCAGCAGTGTGCAGGTGTGTCCCTGCTTCAGCATAAATTTTTTTTTTTTGGTTTCTGACTTTCCGCCTGCCTGCTACGCATTTCACATGGTTGACACGTGATTGATATCTAGGGGGTCACAGATCATCTTAACCTATTAGCGCAGCTCAGTGAGAACTGAAACTATTCCCATTGGCGGCACATTGGCTCCTGATTGCACGTGTAGTCTCCTTAATTGGCTTGTGACTGCATGTGTAGTCAGTGAGTGGGACAGCAGTGTGTTTGCAGTGCGGGCAGTAGTCAATCAGACTCACCGAGCTCTGAGGGCGGCAGTTTAAATGCTGAGCTGAAGTCAGTGGGGTTTTTTCTGCAACTAGCTCCCAGTAGTGCATTGCTGCTCCTGCTCTTGATATATGGATAGGAAGGGGAAACTTAAAAATGCTTGATGATAAAATGCGAGTGTCTATATATACACCAAATATTCAGAAATTGTGTTCATCCCATCAACCTCATACATCCCATTAAAATACTAAGTAGCTATTGGTGTTATTAAACTTTTTTAATTATTGCACATACATACTGTTACTTGTAAATACATTTTATTATTATATAATTTATGTATGTGTCCGTATCTCTTAAAACAAGTTAGTTTAACCTCCTGTTTGCCAGTACAACTGAATTACTGTGTCGCAAAATGATGTAGGTCTAAAAAGTGTGTCACTAACATAAAAAGTTTGGAAAGCTCTGTCCTAGAGTGAGGATGTCTGATTCTGCTGTGTGATTCATTGCAAAGGAGGAGTTAGCAGAAGCAGAACTCACTCTAGGATCTATTACCAGTGCTGCTGCAGACTCAGGAAGTGAACTGTTTGAAACGAATCAGTTCAGTCTGGTGAACCGATTCATACAGTTCACTGAAAAGATCCAGTTCAAAAGAACGATTCATTCACGAACTGGACATCACTAGAGGTTACTCATTTAATGGACAGTGTGAACAGAGCTGTTCGGTACAGGCTGACTCTACAGAGAGTGCATATCCTACAGTGTGCTCTTGCTTATGTGTAAACAGATGCAGGTCATGCTTTTTACACTCTTTCTAGCCCAGTTAGCTATCCCCAGGAGCATCTATGGAACAATGAATGTGACTATCTGCCTGCTTTTGTTACTGTTGAAAGTGTTTTCATCATCACATTCTTAAACACCTCCCCCTAAAATAAACAGCATTATGTCAGGAGGAGACCAAGAGCAGACAATATTACTCTTTTTTTACGCAGCTTCTGTACTTTGTGTCTGTGTAAAAGTGCTCCTTGATCTAGTCATAGTAAGCAGCAGAAAAAAATCTACTGTCCAGCATAACCCTTTACCCCTTACCCCAGGCAAGGTACAGCAGTATAGCAGGACTGCAAATGTTGCTCTGTGTCAGTGGCTATTTCACTTTTATAACTGAGAATTGTCACTAATAAAGTGCTGTGACAGTGCTCTGCATACTGTGTATGCCCACTTATGCTAATCTAAAAAAAAAAAAATGGCTTAAAGAGACACTCAAGTCAAAATTAAATTTCATGATTCAGGTACAGCATGCAATTTTAAATTGAAGGTCCATTTTGAATTAGTGCCCGGTTTTTAATAAACCTATTAAAAACAAGGGCACTTTGATTAATCAAAATTGACATTTCACTGTTTTCTTCAAAAACTTACCTTTTAATCCTGGTAGCCGCTCCAGCACTTTCTCCGCCCGTCGCAAGCCATCTTCGTGGGTCCAAAATGACGAATCCGGCTTCCTCCAATCACAGCGTTGCATCAGGCCAAGATTCCCCCGGGGGGAAGCTGTGATTGGAGGAAGCCTGATTCGTCATTTCTGACATCTGCAGAGGCTTCCGACGGCCGGGGGAATCGTTGGAGCGGCATTCAGGATTAAAAGGTACGTTTTTGAAGAAGTCAGTAAAATGTCAATTTTGATGCATTAAAGTATCCTTGTTTTTAATAGGTTTATTAAAAACCTGGCACTAATTCATCAAAATGGACCTTCACTTTAAACAACTTTTCAATTTACTTCCATTAACAAAATGTGCACAGTCTTTTTATATTTAAACTTTTTGAGTCACCAACTCCTACTGAGCATGTGCAAGAATTCACAGCATATACGTATATGCATTTGTGATTGGCTGATGGCTATCACATGGTACAGGGGAGTGGAAATAGACATAACTTTGCAATTTATTTAACAAAAATCTACTACTCATTTGAAGTTCAGATTAAGTGCTATTGCATTGTCTTCTTATCATGCATTTGTTGATTATGCAAATCTACTGTATTGACTGGTCCTTTAACGGAAGGTCGGGAGAGTTTTTTCCAAAGCAAGCTAGTAATACTCTACCTCATAACATCCATATCCCTACCAAATTCTCTCATATTCATTTTTTTTCACAAATTTATAACCTTAAAAATTCACAGCCAATTTTTCTAATTTGAAGGTTAACTAATGTTTACCAAATATCAGCTAAATTTCACCTAGATTACGAGTTTTGCGTTGTGACTTTTAACGCTGAAAAAATGGCAATTTAAGCGTAAAAGCAGTAACGCACTATTGGGAGTCGTGTCGGTATAGCTATACAGCAAGCAGTTTAGCCTGTAACGCAACGTCAATCCCGCATTAAAAAAAAACATAATTTATGCTTACCTGATAAATTTATTTCTCTTGTGGTGTATCCAGTCCACGGATCATCCATTACTTGTGGGATATTCTCCTTCCCAACAGGAAGTTGCAAGAGGATCACCCACAGCAGAGCTGCTATATAGCTCCTCCCCTAACTGCCATATTCAGTAATTCAACCGAAACTAGCCGAGAAAGGAGAAACCATAGGGTGCAGTGGTGACTGTAGTTTAAAATTTAGACCTGCCTTAAAAGGACAGGGCGGGCCATGGACTGGATACACCACAAGAGAAATAAATTTATCAGGTAAGCATAAATTATGTTTTCTCTTGTTAGGTGTATCCAGTCCACGGATCATCCATTACTTGTGGGATACCAATACCAAAGCTAAAGTACACGGATGAAGGGAGGGACAAGGCAGGTACTTAAACGGAAGGGACCACTGCCTGTAGAACCTTTCTCCCAAAAATAGCCTCCGAAGAAGCAAAAGTATCAAATTTGTAAAATTTTGAAAAGGTATGAAGCGAAGACCAAGTCGCCGTTTTGCAAATCTGTTCAACATAAGCCTCATTTTTAAAGGCCCAGGTGGAAGCCACAGCTCTAGTAGAATGAGCTGTAATCCTTTCAGGGGGCTGCTGTCCAGCAGTCTCATAGGCTAAGCGTATTATGCTCCGAAGCCAAAAAGAAAGAGAGGTTGCCGAAGCCTTTTGACCTCTCCTCTGTCCAGAGTAAACAACAAACAGGGAAGATGTTTGACGAAAATCTTTAGTCGCTTGTAAGTAAAACTTTAAAGCACGGACTACGTCCAAATTATGTAAAAGACGTTCCTTCTTTGAAGAAGGATTAGGACACAATGATGGAACAACAATCTCTTGATTGATATTCTTGTTGGAAACTACCTTAGGTAAAAACCCAGGTTTTGTACGCAGAACTACTTTATCTGTATGGAAAATCAGATAAGGAGAATCACATTGTAAAGCTGATAACTCAGAGACTCTACGAGCCGAGGAAATAGCCATCAAAAACAGAACTTTCCAAGATAAAAGTTTGACATCAATGGAATGAAGGGGTTCAAACGGAACTCCTTGAAGAACCTTAAGAACCAAGTTTAAGCTCCATGGAGGAGCAACAGGTTTAAACACAGGCTTAATTCTAACCAAAGCCTGACAAAATGCCTGGACGTCTGGAACCTCTGCCAGACGCTTGTGCAAAAGGATAGACAGAGCAGAAATATGTCCCTTTAAAGAACTAGCTGATAAGCCTTTATCCAAACCCTCTTGGAGAAAGGACAATATCCTAGGAATCCTAACCTTACTCCATGAGTAATTCTTGGATTCACACCAATGAAGATATTTGCGCCATATCTTATGGTAGATTTTCCTAGTTACATGCTTTCGTGCCTGTATTAAGGTATCAATGACTGACTCGGAGAAGCCACGCCTTGATAAAATCAAGCGTTCAATCTCCAGGCAGTCAGTCTCAGAGAAATTAGATTTGGATGATTGAAAGGACCTTGTAGTAGAAGGTCTTGTCTCAGAGGCAGAGACCAAGGTGGAAAGGATGACATGTCCACCAGGTCTGCATACCAGGTCCTGCGTGGCCACGCAGGCGCGATCAAGATCACCGATGCTCTCTCCTGTTTGATTTTGGCAATCAGTCGAGGGAGCAGAGGAAACGGTGGAAACACATAAGCCAGGTTGAAGAACCACGGTGCTGCTAGAGCATCTATCAGCGTCGCTTCTGGGTCCCTGGACCTGGATCCGTAACAAGGAAGCTTGGCGTTCTGGCGAGACGCCATGAGATCCAATTCTGGTGTTCCCCAACGATGAACCAATTGAGCAAACACCTCCGGATGGAGTTCCCACTCCCCCGGATGAAAAGTCTGACGACTTAGAAAATCCACCTCCCAGTTCTCTACACCTGGGATATGGATCGCTGATAGATGGCAAGAGTGAGTCTCTGCCCAGCGAATTATCTTGGAGACTTCTAACATCGCTAGGGAGCTCCTGGTCCCCCCTTGATGGTTGATGTAAGCCACAGTCGTGATGTTGTCCGACTGAAATCTGATGAACCTCAGGGTTGCTAACTGAGAACAAGCTAGAAGAGCATTGAATATTGCTCTTAACTCCAGAATATTTATTGGGAGGAGTTTCTCCTCCTGAGTCCACGATCCCTGAGCCTTCAGGGAATTCCAGACTGCACCCCAACCTAGAAGGCTGGCATCTGTTGTTACAATTGTCCAATCTGGCCTGCGAAAGGTCATACCTTTGGACAGATGGACCCGAGATAGCCACCAGAGAAGAGAATCTCTGGTCTCTTGATCCAGATTTAGCAGAGGGGACAAATCTGTGTAATCCCCATTCCACTGACTGAGCATGCATAATTGCAGCGGTCTGAGATGTAGGCACGCAAATGGCACTATGTCCATCGCCGCTACCATTAAGCCGATCACTTCCATGCACTGAGCCACCAAAGGGCGCGGAATGTAGTGAAGAACACGGCAGGAATTTAGAAGCTTTGATAACCTGGACTCCGTCAGGTAAATTTTCATTTCTACAGAATCTATCAGAGTTCCTAGTAAGGAAACCTTTGTGAGGGGTGATAGAGAACTCTTTCCTTAGTTCACTTTCCACCCATGCAACCTCAGAAATGCCAACACTATGTCCGTATGAGATTTGGCAATTTGGAAGTTTGACGCCTGTATCAGGATGTCGTCTAGATAAGGGGCCACTGCTATGCCCCGTGGTCTTAGGACCGCCAGAAGAGACCCCAGAACCTTTGTAAAAATTCTTGGGGCTGTAGCTAACCCGAAGGGAAGAGCCACAAACTGGTAATGCCTGTCTAGAAAGGCAAACCTTAGGAACCGATGATGATCTTTGTGAATCGGTATGTGAAGGTAAGCATCCTTCAAATCCACTGTGGTCATGTACTGACCCTCCTGGATCATAGGTAGGATTGTCCGAATAGTTTCCATTTTGAACAATGGAACTCTGAGGAATTTGTTTAAGATCTTTAGATCCAAAATTGGTCTGAAGGTTCCCTCTTTTTTGGGAACCACAAACAGATTTGAATAAAATCCCTGTCCTTGTTCCATCTGTGGAACTGGATGGATCACTCCCATTATTAGGAGGTCTTGCACACAGCGTAAGAATGCCTCTTTCTTTATCTGGTTTACAGATAATCTCGAAAGGTGAAATCTCCCTTGTGGGGGGGAAGCTTTGAAGTCCAGAAGATATCCCTGAGATATGATCTCCAACGCCCAGGGATCCTGAACATCTCTTGCCCACGCCTGGGCGAAGAGAGAAAGTCGGCCCCCTACTAGATCCGTTGCCAGATAGGGGGCCGTTCCTTCATGCTGTCTTAGAGGCAGCAGCAGGCTTTCTGGCCTGCTTGCCTTTGCTCCAGGCCTGGTTAGATTTCCAGGCCGGCTTGGATTGCGCAAAAGTTCCCTCTTGTTTTGTAGCAGAGGAAGTTGATGCTGCACCTGCCTTGAAGTTTCGAAAGGCATGAAAATTAGACTGTTTGGCCCTTGATTTGGCCCTGTCCTGAGGAAGGGTATGACCCTTACCTCCAGTAATGTCAGCAATAATTTCCTTCAAACCAGGCCCGAATAGGGTCTGCCCCTTGAAGGGAATGTTAAGTAATTTAGACTTTGAAGTCACGTCAGCTGACCAAGATTTAAGCCATAGCGCCCTACGCGCCTGGATGGCGAATCCAGAATTCTTAGCCGTTAGTTTAGTCAAATGAACAATGGCATCAGAAACAAAAGAATTAGCTAGCTTAAGTGTTCTAAGCTTGTCAAGTATTTCAGTCAATGGAGTAGCTGTCTGAAAGGCCTCTTCCAGAGACTCAAACCAGAATGCTGCAGCAGCAGTGACAGGAGCAATGCATGCAAGGGGCTGCAGGATAAAACCTTGTTGAATAAACATTTTCTTAAGGTAACCTTCTAATTTTTTATCCATTGGATCTGAAAAAGCACAACTGTCCTCGACAGGGATAGTGGTACGCTTTGCTAAAGTAGAAACTGCTCCCTCCACCTTAGGGACCGTCTGCCATAAGTCCCGTGTGGTGGCGTCTATTGGAAACATTTTTCTAAAAATAGGAGAGGGGAAAAAAGGCACAGCGGGTCTGTCCCACTCCTTAGTAATAATTTCTGTAAACCTTTTAGGTATTGGAAAAACATCAGTACACACCGGCACCGCGTAGTATTTATCCAGTCTACACAATTTCTCTGGCACTGCAATTGTGTCACAGTCATTCAGAGCAGCTAAAACCTCTCCAAGCAACACCCGGAGGTTCTCAAGCTTAAATTTAAAAGTAGACATATCTGAATCAGGTTTCCCCGAGTCAGAGACGTCACCCACAGACTGAAGCTCTTCCTCCGCTTCTGCATATTGTGACGCAGTATCAGACATGGGCCTTAAAACATCTGCGCGCTCTGTATTACGTCAAACCCCAGAGCTATCGCGCTTTCCTCTGAATTCAGGCAGTCTGGCTAATACCGCTGACAGGGTATTAGCCATGATTGCCGCCATATCCTGCAAAGTAATCGCTATGGGCGTCTTTAATGTACTTGGCGCCATTTTAGCGGGAGTCCCTTGAGCGGGAGTCAAAGGGTCCGACACGTGGGGAGAGTTAGTCGGCATAACTTCCCCCTCGTCAGAATCCTCTGGTGATGATTCTTTTAAAGATAACAGCTGATCTTTATTGTTTAAAGTGAAATCAATACATTTAGTACACATTCTCCTATGGGGTTCCACCATGGCTTTTAAACATAATGAACAAGGAGTTTCCTCTATGTCAGACATGTTTATACAGACTAGCAATGAGACTAGCAAGCTTGGAAAACACTTTAAATCAAGTTAACAAGCAATATAAAAAAAAACGTTACTGTGCCTTTAAGAGAAACAAATTTTGCCAAAATTTGAAATAACAGTGAAAAACGGCAGTTAAA
Organism: Bombina bombina; assembly: GCF_027579735.1. NCBI lineage: Eukaryota > Metazoa > Chordata > Amphibia > Anura > Bombinatoridae > Bombina > Bombina bombina. The sequence goes on along the minus strand of NC_069499.1, from coordinate 368,108,138 downwards.
CTAACGAAATTTTTACAGTGTATGTAACAAGTTAGCAGAGCATTGCACCCACTTGCAAATGGATGATTAACCCCTTAACACAAAAAACAGATTAACAAAACGAAAAATATGTTTTTTGAAACAGTCATAACAACTGTCACAGCTCCTACTTTTGAAGCCTTTTGAGCCCTTCAGAGATGTCCTATATCATGCAGGGGACTGCTGAGGGAAGCTGAATGTCACAGTTTGTAATTTTAACTGCACCAACTGTAACTTTTATACTATAACAGTGGAAAGCCTCAGGAAACTGTTTCTAGGCAAAAATAAAGCCAGCCATGTGGAAAAAACTAGGCCCCAATAAGTTTTATCACCAAAGCATATATAAAAACGATTAAACATGCCAGCAAACGTTTTATATTGCACATTAATCAGAGTATATACCTCTGATAGCAAGCCTGATACTAGTCGCTATTAAATCACTGTATTTAGGCTTTAACTTACATTAATCTGGTATCAGCAGCATTTTCTAGCAAATTCCATCCCTAGAAAAACTTAACTGCACATACCTTATTGCAGGATACCCTGCACGCCATTCTCCCTCTGAAGTTACCTCACTCCTCAGACATATGTGAGAATAGGAGTGGATCTTAGTTACTTCTGCTAAGATCATAGAAAAACGCAGGCAGATTCTTCTTCTAAATGCTGCCTGAGATAAAATAGTACACTCCGGTACCATTTAAAAACAATAAACTTTTGATTGAAGAAAAAACTAACTATATTTTACCACTTTCCTCTTACTACCTCCAGCTATGTTGAGAGCTTGCAAGAGAATGACTGGATATGGCAGTTAAGGGAGGAGCTATATAGCAGCTCTGCTGTGGGTGATCCTCTTGCAACTTCCTGTTGGGAAGGAGAATATCCCACAAGTAATGGATGATCCGTGGACTGGATACACCTAACAAGAGAAAATTACATTTTTGCATGGGATTTCCATAGCGCCAGTATTACAGGTTGCGCGGTTCAGCTAAAATGCTTGCATTACAGCCTATACCGACATGATCCATACCGCCAATGTTTCACAAAACTCATAACGAAACTGTTACAAAGCACACTAACACCCATAAACTACATATTAACCCCTAAACCGCTGCCCTCCCGCATTTCAAACATTATATTAAACCTATTAACCCCTAATCTACCACCCACCTACATCGCCAACACTATTTAAATATATTAACCCCTATTCCCCCTCACCCTGACATCACTGCCACTATAATAAAGTTATTAACCCCTATTCTGCTGCTCCCCGACATCGCAGCCACTAAATAAAGTTATTAACCCCTAAACCTCCGGCCCCCCACATCTCTGCCACTAAATAAACCTATTAACCCCTAAACCGCCGGCCCCCCACATTGCAAAACACTAAATAAACTATTAACCCCTAAACCTAACACCCCCCTAACTTTAAATTAAAATTACAATATAACTATTTAAATAAATAAAAACTAATCTGTGAAATAAATATAAACCTAACATTAAACTATAAATTAACCTAACATAACTATTCAAATAAAATAAAAAATACTGCCAATTAAAATATCTAAATTACGGGGGGCGGAGCCAACTGTGAAGCTAGGCAGACGCAGGTATCGAGAGCTCCTGCTTATAATAGTTTAAAAACTTATCACAGAGCTCCAAAATTTAAGTTTTCATCAATTTAACAAGACTTGTGACTCACTGTCCATGTGCGAACTTCATCTAGATGCCGACATCCAGTTTTTGAGAGGGTAGAGTGGAGCAGACCTCCCGAATACCGGTTCATATACAGACTGCAGGCTAAACCCTTACAACTGGTCAAGAGGGGACATTACCCGGCAAAATATGGAGGACAGTATTGTTTTTATGACCCAACCTTACATTCTGCCTGCAGAATCGATATATTGAAGAGATGTGTGGTCGCCATTTTAGTAGTGCCGCCATAGAAGCTACAATCCTGTAGAGAGTGAAAGACCCGCTATCCCCACCGTCATCATTGGTACAAGTCAACATGGTGGCTCCTTAGTACTTACAACTCTGCTCTCTCTCCTCGATACTTACCTAAAAGGGTCAATATCGATTACTTGAACGCTGAAGAGGATGGCTTCACAGATTTGGGCTGCGCTTGCCGAACTGGAGTGCCGCATGGATATGCAGTTTGCCTCACTTATCCAATGCCTCTCCCCTGACAGGGAGAACTTACCAGATGCTATGGGAGTTGATTTTGCCATGACGGTGGGTCCGAAAGCCGAAGTATACCACCCACAGCTCTCCTGTCTTCATGGTGAGTCCACAGACGACGACAGCGGCACATTCTCTCCCTTTGCCGAGAAGACTACTTCTGTGCACTCACGGCCCGTATCCACCATAGCCCCTGGGATCCCTTCAGATCTAGCTCTATTTAACGCAACGTTGCACCTGACCCTAGACCCGAGGCAACCGTTTGAGACAGAGCAGGAGGAAAAAGGACTGACCACCATCCACACAGGGAGCTCTTATATTCCCCTTTTCTGCAAGGTGAGTGCTGAGACAAATTTTTGGGGGGCCACAGAGAGACTAAAGACAGTATCACACGCACACGCCGCCATGTCAGTCTCGCAGCTTCTGTTCACCAGCACTCCCAATACCTCCCTGCTTACGCCTCTATTCTTGCGATCAACCTGGATCCCCTGACCACCGGATCACACAGCAATTCCTCCCAAAAGAGGCACCATATATTGCTCTGTACTATTGCAAGGTCCTTTTGACCCGGGTGGCTAGTTTTAAAAGTCGCCTAGCTCATAAGCAGGGCTAGATCGACTGCCTCTACCACAGTTAGATTGTTTTGTGCCCCACAACTGAGTCTCCACATGGAGTTAACCAAGTACTCTAACTGATGTTAATTTCCATTGCATTCTATATCCTACCTATCTGCTTTGTAACACTCTCAAGACATATTATGCAGCACCCAGGTCTAGAGAAGCATTACCTCATAGTTTTGCGGATGACTACATACACAAGCCAATATTTAGGGACTGAGGATCTCATCAAAGAACTGGACATGAATGTACTCTCTTAGGGGTCAAGTCATTACTCATACAGTAAACCCTGACGGTCTACATTTAATTTTTGGGTCTACCCCAAGTATTTTTATTTTCAGATTGAGATGAAAACTGCCTCACTGTAAATGTTTCTGATAAGTTGAATAGGTTGACTAGTCCTTTGTTTGCTTTTCAATACATACAGTTATATTGATTTATTGTTTAACTCCTAGTTATCAACATATCAGATGTTCTCCACACTTTCACAGAGATGCTTCATTTTAATCCCCTGTAGGTATATTTCACTTCTCCACTTAGGTTAACTTTAAAGAGGATTTCCTAGTAATGAGCCTGTGTTTTTTCTAATCCTTTGCTTGATATTAGAACTGGAGGCCTAGCCTGCAAAATAGGCTTTCTGTGAAAGGAGATAATATCTTTCTTGGAATATAGTTGTGTGCTACACTGACTAAAATCTATCCCTAAGCAAAACAATCTCTTCACCTAGGTCAGTTGGCTATCACAAATGGGTTTTATTATCCATATCTCTATACAAACGTAACATCTGGCCTAATATATAAGTAATCTTTTACGCAGTAAGTAAAGCCTATGCATAGATTTTACTTCATTATTTTATATCTCAGGAGTTATAACTGCAATTAGATACCCTTTACATTTAGCTATTTATTGACGATAAGGAGTACTATCCATTGAAGATCATGCCTACGCCCTGTCAGCGGCCGAGATAGGGATAAAGGTTGTAGACAAGTACATACTTTATGGGTATTCTTTATCCTAACCACATTTAAGTAGATCTAACAGTGTTTCATTACTCTATAAGCTGTCCCTATACTAAAGATGACAACTTATTAATAATATGTAATTGCACACACCTTCTAACTTCCGCCAGGGATTAAAGCAGATAAGAGAACTGACCTATTTAGATGCATCTCCTATAGGATACGTATTGTGAGTAGTATACATATTTGCCCACAGACTCATTGCTATTTATATACTGTACCAGTCTCCTGCGTTACATGATTTTGTTAAGGTAGATGCTAATACTGGCTACATACGCCAAACTCATATATACGGTAAATGATGCCACCTTTTATTGTCTCAGGGGTATGTTTTTATATATTGCTTTTATACACTGATACACACAGGTTGATCCTTGATTAAGATTTATTTTACACGTATATTTTTATATGACATGTCATGAAGCAATGTACTTTGGCTCTGTAAGAGAGTCTAGTTATATGAGATCTGTGTTTGATATTTTTCCCGAGATATACCTAGCGGCAACATCTGAATTTAAATAACTTCTCTCTTAGTCTGCATTTGGCCCTCATCCCCCCTCAGTTTATGAAGTTGGCTCATATAATATATAGCACTATGCACACTGCTACTCTTCCCTGTCATCTAGACTAGGGACTCCACATATTGTTAACAAGATTGCCTACTAAGCTACATGAGGCACCAATGTTATTTAGTGACACATAATCCCGAGGTAACTATTGTAATTCCTACTTAGAGATTCAAAGTATAGGATAGCTCGCAGCCACTCATCATATATCCTCCCATACCAAGTAACTTATAGCACATATCAGATTACTTCCCCTATACACCATTTTTTCAGGAAGCTCCTTCTTATATTTCCTATTCATTATACCTAAAGACCCAAAAGCTAGCCCAGATTCTCATCCTAACAGACTCCGCCCCCCCTCCTTCCCCCTCCCCTTTCTCAAATAAGAGCGGCTCTTGCCCGCTGAATTTCCTCTCCCCCAAATAAAACTATCGCATTATCCCCCATTTTACTCTATTTTATTCAGATCTGATAGCTTTCGCTATGATTCCTATAGTAATATGGGGGTTATCATTTTATTTACAGTACCAAGAGTTATGAAAAGAGGTTTCAATGTTATATGCTCCAGTTATCTATTTCTCCAACACACACAGTTTTTATTTCCAGTTCATTTTAATCCAACATATAATTCATTCTATGGTTCACATGTCAGACATCTTTTTACAACCCTTCCCGGAAAGCACACTCTCATTGGTGAACTTGTTATTCAATTTGGCTAACACCCTTTTTACATGTAACTAATAGACACATTGTTTACAATGGTATTATTTATTCCTTAATGTTTTGCAACTAACCTACTTTCTAGTTGAGAATTGTAAAGATATTCTTTTCAAGTTGGACATATATCTGGATGTACTGCATATTCTGTTGTTATTGCTCATTACCTCAATAAAAAAAATATTAAAAAAAAAAAAAAAAAATATCTAAATTACAAATTTAAAAAAACCTAACAGTACAAAAAAATTAAAAATCTAAATTACAACTAAAAAAAAAACAAATCCTACGAAAAATGTAACAAATCTAAGTTTATCAAGAATAAATTAACACTAAAATCCACGAAAAATAAAAACACTAAGATTACAAAATTAGTGTTAGGTTCTTTTTAAATTTGTAATTTAGATATTTTGATTAGTAGTATTTTTTATTTTATTAGATTAGTTATTTTAGGTTAATTTAAAGTGTAATGTTAGGTTTATATTTATTTCACAGGTAAGTTTATATTTATATAAATAGAGTTATATTGTAATTTTAATTTAAAGTTAGGGGGTGTTAGGTTTAGGGGTTAATAGCTTCATTTAGTGTTTTGCTATGTGGGGGGCCGGGGGTTTAGGGGTTAATAGGTTTATTTTGTGGCGGAAATGTGGGAGGCCAGAGGTTTAGGGGTTAATAACTATATTATAGTGGTGGCGATGTCGGGGAGCAGTGGATTAGGGGTTAATAGCTTTTATTAGTGTTGTCATGTCGGGGCAGCAGATTGGGGTTGATAACTTTATTTAGGTGTCTGTGATGTCGGGGCTGCAGATTAGGGGTGTTTAAAATTTGGGTTTATTTTAGGGTGTTAGGTTTAAACGTAACTTTTTTCCCCCATAGACATCAATAGGGTTGCATTATGGCGATCTCCATTCCGCAATCGCAGGGTTTTTTTCTAATACTCTCTCCCCATTGATGTCTATGGGGGAAAGCACAAGCACGTCAAAGCAGCCCTTGGATTTTGTGCGGTATGGAGCTCATCGCCACTACATCGCACACAAAAAAGGAGGCTTTTCAGAAACTTGTAATGGCAGCGCTATGGAGGGTGAAATAACGCAACTTTTTAGCACAAAACTCATAATCTAGGTGCATGTTATTAATCTCTAATCCACCACCCAGCCGAAACGCAAAGTATCTAATTACACTATTAACCCCTAATCCGCCAACCCCCACATTGCAAAGTACCTAATAAATGTATTAATCCATAATCCACCACCCCCCACAATGCAAAGTACCTATGAACACTAGAAACCCTTAAACCACCATCCCCCCACAACGCAAACTACCTATTAAAACTATTAACCCTTACTACGCCAACCCCCACAACACAATCTACCTAATTAACCTATTAACCCCTAAACTGCCATCCCCCCACAACGCAAAGTATTAATCTAGTCACTAAACCCCCTAACCTAAAACTGCCTAACTTAATTCCACTTACATAAAATAAAAAAAAGACTATCTCCCTAAAAAAGTAATTTAAAATTACCAAAATAAAAAAATCCTAACTTAACATTAAAATAAAAAATCCTATCATTCAAAAAGAAGATAAAATTAAAATAAAATATCTAATATTACAAAAAATAAAAATATCTAAGATTACAGAAAAAAATAAACGAAATATCTAACACTAAACTAAAAACTTAAAAGTGATGCAACATATCTGTAAAATTCTGACTAGAAAAAATATCACATGAACATCTCTATAAAAAAAAGATTATTTTACCTCAACATTTTTTCTTAATTTTAACAATAGCTAATCAGAATAATCATTGATGAGTTTACACTTTACTGTGATTTTGGGGGATTTCACCATAATATCTTGAGATTTCATAGTGAACTTCCTTAAAATGAAGAGGGAAATAAAGTAATGACTGTGCTGCACATACCAGACGCACGCTTCCTTGCAAGTCCTGGAACAAGCACCTGATGCTTAAAGGTACAGTCTTCACAAGAATTTTTATTGTTTTAAAAGATAGATAATCCCTTTATTACCCATTCCCCAGTTTTGCATAACCAACACAGTTGTATTAATATACTTTTAACCTCTGTGATTATCTTGTATCTAAGCCTCTGCAAACTGTCCCTTTATTTCAGTTCTTTTGACAGACTTGCAGTTTAGCCAATCAGTGCCTGCTCCCAGATAACTTCACGTGCACGAGCACAGTGTTATCTATATGAACTACATGAACTAACACCCTCTAGTGGTGAAACTGAAAAACTGTTAAAATGCATTCTGAAAAGAGGTGGCTTTCAAGGTCTAAGAAATTAGCATATGAACCTCCTAGGTTAAGCTTTCAACTAAGAATACCAAGAGAACAAAGCAAAATTGGTGATAAAAGTAAATTTGAAAATTGTTTAAAATTACATTCTAAATCTGAATCATGAAAGTTTATTTTGGCCTAGACTGTCCCTTTAAAGTCCCTTTTCAATAAGATGCAGCTACTGGGGAAATTGTAAGGTAAAATATCTTCCTTTTTTTTACATTTAAATGTTCATGTAATATTTTCTGGTCAGCTTTGTTAAAGATATGCTGCTAGTAACTCAGTATTTGGGTAACAATTTTAAACTAATAGCATATACCAGTTATTAAGCACTGGATTAATAAATGTTTTAAAGTAAATATAAAAATGTGATTTTTAGCATAGTTTACAAGGTTTTGCAAATCAGGAGCAGCTCAGGGATAAACTTCTTGAAAAGCTTGCTGGAATCAATGTTCCTGGTCCAATGAAGTGGCCAAATAGGGACACATTTTATTTTAATAAAGGTGTACTCTGAGTTAATCAATCATGGTATAGAATGTGGAAATGTCTGTTAAATTTTGCCATATTGATTTATGATGAAATCATTCCAGCCTCTACGAAGGCATCTTACAGGAAAAACAGGTAAAATATATAAGGAATGTATATTGCAATGCTATTTTCTTCTACTTAAATAAAAAATGTTACAGGTATGTTAAATGTTGGGTTTAATGTCACCTTAACTCTTAAAGGTCGATTCTCTAAAAGCCCTTATGCAATCCTCTAAAAAAGGAACTGTACCTGGAATTCCTAGCAAGTGTCCCCATAGGAAAGATGAAATGTGACTGGAAGAAACCAACTCTAACAGATTTTTTTTTTTTAAGCATATACAAATTAAATTATAGTGACTTCACTATATTTTAACTTGCATTTGCTAACTCTCTTTGCATACATGTCTTTTGCTCACAGTGCAATAAGTGCATTGTATTTTGAGACAAAGTCACCAGCTTCCGTTTGGTGAGAAAAAACTATGAGGCCTGCAGGCATAATATGCTTAAAGAATACCATTATTTGTGAGGAAATTTCTCTCACATCTATGGAACATCCCTGTTCAGTCCAATGGGAAAGACGGCAAGACCGTTTTTACAACAATAAATTAAAGTACACTTTATATATCAGTATTTTCACATTACATTGTACATTACATTCTCCTGCTTACATTAAATCAGAATTTTACTGAGCAATGTAGATTCACATTTGCTGCATATTTTCCATGCACATTTTATTTTAAAAGAGTTTTATTGAAATTTCACAATATGCATACAGTGGTGTCAATGAAATCACATTACATTGCAAATTTGGTAAACAACACAATTTAACAAACAACACAATATATGTCAGCATAACATGATAAAGCAGCTTTCCAGAAGTACATCACTTTCCAGTGAAATCAGTTCAAACATTCAGTTTTATATTTCCAGGCTAATCTACCTTATACCTACACCCATTGCAATATACTCAGATGCCATGTCCTCACTAGCTTAGTGTCTCAATCCAGGGAGCGGCGGAGGCCGGACCAGCCGTGTTTGTGTATAGCCCGCTTTTGTCAAATCCCAGTATAGTGTGATATCTAAAAATATCTCGTTTCTCTGGGTTTTAAAATACCCATATTCCTCTAATTGTAGGGTGTCTTCTACATGTTTCAGCCAATCCTGCACCGTAGGTGGTACTGGAGTTTTCCACCTACTGGCTATCAATGATCTAGCTGAGTTTAAGGAGAACTGTATTACTCTCTGTCTGATTTGACATATTTTATTGGGGAGTGCATTCAGTAAAGCTATCTCAGGGGTCAGTTTAAATGTGTCTCCTACTAAGTGTTGCAAGAAAAGTTCTATTTCCTGCCAGAGTGGTTTAATGATGGGGCAGTTCCACCACATGTGTGACATGGAGCCTTTCTGATTACACCCTCTCCAACACAGGTCGGATGAGTGTGGGTATATACTTTTAAGGCGCGACGGTGTCAGGTACCACCTGGATAATAACTTGTAATTGAGTTCTAGCATTTTTGTCGAGGTTGAGGATCTCTTAACAAGGGCATAAATTCTGTTCCACTCTTTGTCATCTAATTCAATGTTTAGGTCTAACTGCCATTTGTTGGTATATGACGGTCATGTAGCCCTATCATCTGCCAATAGCATGGATTTTGCCAGTGATAATGTATGTCTAAGAGGGCCCTGTGAGCTACATACATTCTCGAAACGTGTCAAAGGTCGTGTCCAGTCAGGTTTGTGTTTGGACGTCTCAAAAAGGTGTTGTAGCTGTTTATGCTTCAGCCAGTTCGTAAAAGCCCCATTTAGTATGTCCCCTAAATCTTGTCTATCTTTCACCCTCTGTCTATTCAGTACCCGGTGGATGGGCACAGTATAGCCAATCTCTGCGGGAATTCTTTTTACCAGCCCATATTCCATACCGCCCATAAACTCTGCGTTCAGAGACACCGGGGTTAAGGGTGACCTCAATGTGGAAATATATGGGCATACCCTTAGGATCTCATCCCAAATCGTGAACACAGAGATATAGAATTTAAAAGAGCTAGCGGCTTCAGGTCTGTGTGATTTGGGAATCCAGCATAAAGCCCCCACTTGCGGGGTTTTCAATATGTGTGTATCAATCGTTATCCAGGCTTTAGTGGTAGCGTTCCTGTGCCAATCTAGTACCCTTTGAACACCTATAGATCTATAATAAGTTTCCACACAGGGGAGACCCACCACCCCTCCTGCAAAGGTCCTATAAAGTGTGATCCGGTCCACTCGAGGTTTTACTGAGCCCCATACGTATTTGTTTAGCAATACCTGTAGGTTTTTAATAAAGCTAGGTGGAAGGTATACTGGGAGTGCCTGCATAATATATAATATTCTAGGAAGGGTCGTCATTTTCAGAGTTTGTATCCTTCCCCACCAAGAGAAGGGCTTCGACCCCCATACCTTTAGGTCTGTCTGTGTGGTGTTATATAGCGTCACAAAGTTGAGGTTGAATAATAGCTTGTGTTTGGGTGTTAATTTGATTCCTAAATATTTGATGGCTTTAGGCTGCAGCTGATACGGGCAGTTTATCATTAATGACTCTAGCTCAGTTTTGGGCAGGTTCACATTAAGTATTTCAGACTTTTGATGGTTGATTGAGAAATATGATAATCTACCAAACTCTTTGAACTCCTCTGTCACAGCAGGTAAGGATGTGGCCGGGGAAGTAAGAGACAGCAGCACATCGTCCGCGTATAGCGAGACTTTGTAGTCATTTTGTCCTAGGGGTATTCCCTTTATTAACTAATTCTGTCTTATGCGCGCTGCTAGAGTCTCTATGCCTAACACAAATAGTAAGGGGGACAGGGGACACCCCTGTCTAGTCCCATTTCCTATCTGGAAGGCGTCTGACAGTACGCCATTCAACTTTATTTTTGCTGTCGGTTTGATATACATTGACTGAATTCTCTTTATGGCTAGTTCCCCAAACCCAAATTTTTTCAGAGTGGCAAACAGAAAAGACCAGTTAAGGCGGTCAAAAGCCTTTTCTGCGTCTGACGTTTATAAGATGGAACTGATTCCCTGTGTCTTAGCATATTCCATCAGCTGCAAAGCTCTTATGGTATTGTCCCTGGCCTCCCTGCCAGGGACAAAACCAACCTGGTCTGTATGTACTAACATTGGAAGGAGGGGACTAATTCTGGCTGCCAGAATTTTCGCATAAATTTTTAAATATGTATTAAGCAGCGATATCGGTCTGAATTTGGATGGGGTATCTGATAGATTTTCTAACTTAGGGATCACTGCGATATGTGCTTCTTTGATTAAAGTAGGGAACTGCTCTCTTCCATCAATGGCCTGGAATAGGGAAAGTAGGTGAGGTGCCAGAATTGTACCAAAAGTTTTATAGTATTTATTCGAGAGCCCATCTGGACCGGGACTTTTGCCAACAGGCAGCGATTTTATTGCTTTAAGTATCTCTTGTATAGTTATCGGCTCCTCTAACACTGCTCTTTGCTGTTCACTTAATTGTGGGAGGTCTAAAGATCCCAAATAACTTTCAATCTCTGTTTGACTGGGGGAAGGTATGGATCTTGCTAAATTATAGATTTTGTCATAGAAGTCTCTAAATACTTCGGCTATCTCTTGACTATTATGTTTGTTGATTCCTGAGCTATCTTTTATACTAAAAATATGGTTTTTGGCTGTTTGTTTGCGCAGTGCTCTTGCTAGTAAGGCGCCTGCCCTGTTGCCCCCTTGGAAGTATAATTTTTTCAGAAACAAAGCCTTTCTGTGAGCTGCCTTGGTTAGATGCGAGTTGAGTGCTAGCCTGGCCTCTGTCAGTTTATCTAGGGACCTTACATCAGTGGGGGTCTGCTTATGCACGGCTTCTGCCAGATAAAGGTCTGCTGAGAGCTTACTATAGGTCAGATTGTGGATTTTCCTTAGTCTGATACTGTGGTGTATGAAGTTACCTCTCATTACGGCCTTATGGGCTTCCCAAAGAGTGCCTTTCTTATCTACCGAGTTGACATTGTGTGTGAAGTACTCCTCTAATTTTTGCTTAATGTCACGTACAATATCGGGGTCATGAAGTAGTGAGTCATCTAATCTCCAAAATGAGTGTCTCAAGGGTCTCGTGGGCCAGTCTATCTCAAGAGTCACTGTCGCATGATCAGTCCAGGATGCCGGGAGGATCTCTGTATGGGTTGCTAAAGAAAGGTGGTTATGTTCCAACAACAAGTAATCTATTCGGGAGAAGGATTTCTGTGCAAAAGAGTAGAAAGTAAAGTTTCTAGAGCGTGCATGCTGCAGCCTCCAAACGTCCACCAACGCAACTGTCTTTAGGCTGTCTGTAACACTTTTGCTAATATTATGTGGTCCCCGCAATCTAGGAGTAGAGCAGTCCAACCCCGGGTCTAAGGGAACATTAAGATCACCTCCCACTATCAGCATTCCCTTTTTAATCTCCAGGATTTTATCGCAGGCCTTTCTGATAAACTTGGCTTGTTTCACGTTTGGAGCATAAACACAAACTAGCGTAACTGGTGTGTCAAATATAGTGCCCCGTAGTATAAGAAGCCTTCCCTCTAGGTCTTCATGCTTATCTAATAGTTGAAAGGGTACATTTTTGTTTAGTAGGATCCCTACTCCTGCTACCTTCCTGCCTGGACTGGCGTGAAAGAAACCCAAAGGGTATTCCCGGGACGTGAATTTAGGCGCATTAGTTCCCAAAAAGTGGGTCTCTTGGATGAAGACTATGTCTCCTTTAAGTTTATGGAAGTGATTCAATGCTATGGACCTTTTTGTGGGAGAGTTGAGGCCCCTGCAGTTCTGTGACAAGAATACTAATGGTTGCTTTGCCATGACTTATAATGTTTAAGTGTTTTGTACTGATCAAGTGATGTATCCACATGTGGTGTAGTGTGAGGCTGTCCTTCCTCCCCCGCCCCAAGAAACAAGACACTTACCGCTGCCCTCTCTGATTCTGAACTGTCTGAGGATTCTCGTGGCCGTAAGGACACTCGTATCGCTTGAGTAGAAATAAAACTTCTGGTGTTTCGTTAGCTGACTTCTTAAAAACACAACAACAATAACAAACATAAGCAACAACATAACAATAACAAAACTATCAAAAACAGTGAATATCTTGACATAATCAGACACAGTAGTGCCTGAACTAATTAGGAGGTGGATAGTTACTGGGATACTTTCAAAGTTCACTTTAGGAAAATGAAATTTGTAGTGATTTAATTATGCATGCATGTCTCTTTAGACCAACGGGTCTGACTAATCATTAGGTTAGACACCAAAGTGTCTGAACTAAACAGGGGAAGAATAATGACTGTACTTTCCAAGTTTACCCTTTGGAAGGACTAATTTCCTTTCTCTCCCATTTTTATTATGCATGTTTTATCAGATCATGCTAGTTCTTAATGTCCTGAAAAACAAAACATGGTAACTGAAGTCCTAACTTATGCTAAAGCTTAATCACAATGATAAAAGTCAGATTTGGATCGCGGACTCTCCTTTGAAAGGTCTAACCACACAGTTACCGGGCCTAACATTGACCCAGTGTCTTAATAAACCCAGGTTCTCTCAATATAGTCCCTTGACTGGGTATGAAAATCTCCTGCCAGTTCTTTTGTGGAGTTTACCCATGTCATTTCTGCTTTTCTCTCTAATTCAAGTGTCTTTGGGCTCTCCTATTCCTACGGAAGCTGTCTGAGCCTGGTTTCTTTGTCTTTTCCTGTTGACCTTCTGCCAGTGCATTCTTTGGGGCAATTGTGATGTCGACGGTTGATTGTTTCCATTAGAGTTCTTACTATGTATTGATGGTGGGGTAGGTGGCGGTATGTCCAATAGCCTGCAAAACTCCTCCAAGTCATCCGGCGTTTTATATACAATGGTTTTGTTACCCTTGGTAACTTTTAAACAGAAGGGGAATCCCCACCTGTATGGAATCTCTTGCTCCCTTAGATGTTCTGTCAAATACCTGGCCTCTTTCCTATTGTTTAAAGTCATTGGGCTTAAATCAGCATAAATCTGTAGTGAATGTCCTTCAAAGGTGAGAGGTGAAATTTTTCTTGCAGCTTGTGCTACCAGTTCCTTGTCTTGGTACTGGTGAAATTTTAATATAATGTCTCGAGGGGGTTCAGATACTCCAGGTTTGGGCCTGAGTGCCCTGTGTGCTCTGTCCAGTTGGTAGGGGGGTGAAGTGTTATCTTTGGTTATATATTGAAATAGCCTTTGCAGGTATTGGGCGATGTGTTCTGGATTAATAGACTCAGGTACTCCTCTGATTCTTAAGTTTTGTCTCCTCCCCCTATTGTCTAAATCCTCTAAATGACTCTTTAACTGCTGTATTTGAATGTCTTGAGCTGTGAGACATCGGGAGTGTTCATCTATCGCATTATTTGTGTCATTCGTCTGCTCCTCCACAATATCTATTCTTTCTCCTAGCTCTGCCACCTCTTTCTTTACTTCTGCCAATCCATCTTTAACTATTTTAGCTACTTGATGTAATAGTGTCTTAAAGTCTTCCTTGTTAGGCAGAGTGTCTAAATCCGCTTTAGTCAATGGTGCATTCCTGTCTGTGTCTGCTACTCTGGGGGATGACTGTCCTTCCATCTCTGCAGCCACCCCTTCAACTTCTATATCAGGATGCAGTGTGGTGCTTAGCGCTTTAAAATATGTGTTCAACTTTGTAGCTGCATTAGGAGTTGGTTTCACAGCTTTGTCTGCCCTGGCTTGTCTTTTTGTGGTCATCCTTTATTTTAGGCTGTGAAATTACAAGACCACGCTGCTTTATACTTGCAATAACTCTGCCTGAAGCTACACTCGCAGCTAAAGTAGGCCGTGCTGTGTTTAAAAGCCACGTGGGTATCTGAATTATGGCTTAGAAGTGTTATTTGCTCTCAGCTTCTTGCAGCTTTTTAACTGCCCACTTTACGGTCCCTCTATTGCTGTTTAGAGCCAGACCCAGTTACCCACTTAGCCCCAGATCTGTGTCCCCTCTTCTATGTTGTTGCGCTGTTCGCGCGCTTTATAAGTGAGCTGCTGCTTTCTTTTACAGGACCGTTAGGAGTGGCGTGCTAAATGTCCCGATCTCCGTTTATAGGGTTTAAGCAGGTAAGTGCTTATCGCTACTTACTTTTCCTCTCTGGCGGAGATCAATTGGTGTTTATCACGCTGAGGTCTGCTCTCTGAATATTCCGTTAGTCCGGTTAGGCTGACGGCTTGTCTGCGGCCTTTGCACCTCCGCACTGTCCCTTTCAATCAGATGTCCGATTTCCACCCTTAACGAGTGTCTCGCAGTAGCTGTGCTATGCTGTGAGGGTTAACTACGGATCTGAGGCAAAAATTATTTGGATTACATGCTGCTAACTGTCCCAAAGTAAACTATTTCACGGAGCTTCACCTAAATGCGACTCTCCATCTTGGCAGTCGGCTCCGCCCCCCCTCCATGCACATTTTAATGTGCACTATTAATATAATTGGATTACAAATTTTATAGTGTTCTTTCAGCACACTGTATATTTTTTTTTCTTGAAACTATGGGGCCTATTTATCAAGGGCTGAATGGCCCCTAATGCTCCTGTTTCCGCGCAAGTCTTCAGGCTCGCCGTTAAGACCGCTGCTCCTTGGGGTTTTTTTCACACAAGAAGCCACTCTGACAGCCCCTCCCGCACTATAATGTGGTGGTGCGGACCAAGCTAATGCTTGGCCCTGTGCAATAGAGTCTCCATCCACCCACATCTTGCTCCCAGGCTATGAATTAAAGGTGGTTGCTTAAAGGGACAGTAAGCCCCCAAAAATTTCGATCACCGATGTAAAAACTTAATATACTTCTATTATTTATTATTTATAGTTTTTAGCAAATATACTGTGAATTTATAATTATTTCCAAGCCCCGTGCATGTGCTGTTACTTACCGCTGACATCACTGGTTATATCACCGGTTATTGAACATGCACATTTTATCCATGCTAAATATCTTTTTTCAGTCAATGCTCATACCGCCCACTACAGGAAGTCACATAGCTGCAGCAGTAGGAGAACGAAGGAGCATCCGAAGTACTAGCGTGGGGAAAGAATACAAAAACAAGAGTATTTGTCAATATTTAAGTTAATAAAATATTTGTTTTATACCTCTACATTAATGAGCAATTTTATTACTACTGTATATTTCCTTTAGTATTGTGTTAACACATCACATTACCTTGCTAGGTATATATTCAAATCGCGTGTACACAATAATCACTTATGTAGGGAAGGAGGTTAGCCAAAAGAGGATAATCGTTAAATGCTTAACATGGTTATAAGGTATATGTTCTCTCAGATGGGACAGCGAGCCAATAGAATTTCAGTAGCTCTCATTCTATTGGCTGATTTGAACAGCCAATAGGATTTCAGTTACTCTCATCCTATTGGCTGATTTGAATTTCAAAAATCAAATCAGCCAAAAGGAATGCAAGGGACGCCATTTTGAAAAGGCTCCCTTGCATTGAAGATTCACTGTACAGCAGCAACTGTATGAAGAGGACGCTCCACGCCGGATGTCTTAAAGGATGGACCCGCTCTGCCCCGCCGGGATGAAGATAGAAGATGCCGCCTGGTTGAAGACTTCTCGCCGCCTGGATGTCCGGACTTAAAAAACTGTAAGTGGATCATCGGGTGTTAGTGCTAGGTTTCTTTTTTGTTATTTTTTGTAATTTAGTATTTTTTATTTTTTGTAGTTTTTTTTTAATGTGTAATTTAGTTTTTTTAATTGATAGTTATTTTAATTTTAGTAAATTAGTTGTTAGGTTAATTGTTAGTTTAAACTTTTTTTAATTTCACAGGGAAGTTTTTATTTATTTTAAAATAGGGATATTGTAATTTAAAGTTAGGGGGCTGGCGGTTATGGGGTTAATAGGTTTATTTAGTGGAGTTGATGTGGGAGGCAAGAGGTTTAGGGGTTAATAATTTTATTCAGTGGCGGCAATGTCAGGGAGCGGCGGAATAGGGGTTAATAGCTTTATTATAGTGTGGGCGATGTTGGGGTGCGGGGGAATTGGGGTTAATAACTTTATTATAATGGTGACGATGTCAGGGAGTGGCGGAATAGGGGTTAATAAATTGTATTAGTGGTGGTAATGTTGGGAGCAGCAGATTAGGGGTTAATACATTTTATTTAGTGTTTGCGATGCCGGAGGATGGCGGAATATGGGTTTATAGGTAGTTTATGGGTATTAGTGTACTTTGTAACATTTTAGTTATGAGTTTTGTGTAACAGTTTTGTTGCGCAATACTCATAACAAACGTATAAGCTGGAACGCAAGCATTTTAGCCTCACCCCACAACCTGTAATACTAGCGCTATGGAAATCCCAAGCAAAAACGTAATTTTTTTAATGCGGGATTGACGTTGCGTTACAGGCTAAAATGCTTGCGGTACAGCTATACTGACAAGACTCGTAATGGCTGGGTTACGGTTTTTACACTGAAATGGACATTTTTTCAGTGTTAAAACCATAACGCAAAACTCGTAATCTAGGTGTCTGAGATTTAAGAGCAACTTGCCGATGCTGACTTGCGCTCATTGTGTTCTAGTTGTCACATGGGCTTCTGTCAGACATGTGGTACGTGATCGGCTAGTGCTGATAGCATGTAAGGCTGCTAGTCTCATTTCACTTGTGGCTCACATGAAAATTTCACATGCATTTGGAAGCAAGCATGCATAATAATTATTATGTTAATGATCATTATGCATAGCACAATGATTGGATAGTTCCAATGCAAGCCTTTCCAGTTTTTTGAGTAGGCGGTCTGGATTGCATGAAAAAAACTGAAAGCTGAGGATTTCCCAGTAAGGAATTTATTTCTTAAGAAAATAAATTTGTTAAAAACAATATTCCATAAGGATTAGTTACATTACGGCAGTTGGCCGAAACATGTCAGCTTGAGTACACTGTGCTTTTATTTGTGTGCGGGACAACGAATAAAGACTTTTTGTATTTTAACTTTGCCTCAGGATTATCCTTATTTTCATTTTAACTTCGTTACTGGACCAGGATCCTGAGACAAAGGGAGCTCGCATTTCCTCACTCTCTCCGTAATATAGCTGAGCAGTACCGTAACAGCAAAACGGTGATTGGCTGGAAACTTTCATGTGATTGGACACACATTCTCACAGGATTTGGAGCAGTTTCACACGTAAAGTCTGGATGCAGGGCACAGCCATAGGCTGTTTGGGGCACTGGTTGCTCTTGGGACTCCACTCCCGCTAGTGTTTTACTGTACATAGATACTTCTACAGCATGGTGACTCGTATACACGAATCGGTAAGAACTACTGGTTTGTGTTTTATTAAGCATCTACAGACTAACACTGATCTTACAGGTTAAAGGTAAGGTAAAGTTGAGCATATAACTAAACGCTATCGTTCATAGATTTAAAAAGTACAGTAAGTCTCATAATTACTTTATTTTCTCGCTTCAAAGTACTGTTCCGACACCAATCTTTCATCCGCCCTACATTTTCTAAATTTGGATTGACAGGTGAGAGCTATATTATAGTCCAATTAGTTGTTTCCCCTTCAGGGGTTTAGCCCATCCATTCCTACTTCACTAGATGACTGAGCGCATGCGTCAGACTAAACTCAACCTACTTCCACCCGTGCTCGTTCATGATTCGCGCATGCTCAGTGCTTGCTCTGTAGCGATTTCTTTTCATAATAACAATTGGAACGATCGGTGCAGCAAGTGAGTGTTTTACAATGATTGTGTAAGGTCTTTACTTATATCTGCAATTTAAATTATTATCTTCATTTAGTAAACAGCATTACCTAATTTAAAAGTTTGTATCGGGCAGTGGGGGAAGTGGCGCATGCGCATACGAAATACAGTCTGTGAACGCGCATCAAGCTTACGTAAGCAGAGGGCTGAGAACGCTCGATGATATAAGAGATATAAACACGGAAGTGGCATGGGGGAGGAGAATCGGCGAAAACGGTAGGAAATATAAAGTTGGAATTTCATGTAAAATACAACATTAACAACAAAATAAAGTTAGCGACTAGCTGCAGGTTATTTATTACATTGATTATATTATTTCAATTACCATAAACTTTACCTTACCTTTAAGCTGCATGAATACCAAGTTTGATAAGCTCAAAGAGGGGGGGATTCACCTAATTAGGGGGACTTGTGCATTGTGCAATATTTCTTTTTTTGTTTGTATATAATTATAATTATATATATATATATATATATACTGTATATATATATATAATAATTTAAAGAATGATAACACGATCATTATTCATGTGGCGGATAAGGGAGGCTCCATTGTGGTTCAAAATTATGCTGACTACAGGGAGGAAGCCTACAGACAGCTGACTGATACTCGCATCTATTGTAAACTCAGAGGGAACCCAATAAATACATTTAAGAAGGAATTGGATCTTATATTGAAATGTGAGCTAGAAACAGGTATGATTGATGAAAATGAATTTGAATATATGACTACTACATTTCCGGTTATTCCGGTATTATATCTGTTGCCCAAAGTGCACAAGACTCTGATTAAACCGCCTGGCAGACCTATTGTGTCTGCCCGGGATTCTTTGTGTTCTAATGTGGCCATTTTCATAGATCACTTCCTGCAGCCAGTTGTAAAGGAATCATATTCCTTTATACTTGACTCTCCCTCACTCATTCGTAGGTTACTTGCTTGGAATGATCTTGGTCCAGATGACCTATTGGTTACAATGGATGTTGATAGCCTGTACACCGTCATCCCTCATGATGGTGGTGTACAGGCAGTCAGATCCATGTTAAGTGAATCATTGGCGTATGCGGGACCACCCATTGAGTTCCTACTGGAACTATTGAAGTTTTGTTTAGAAAAAAACTTTTTCAAATTTGAGAAGGAGTTCTTCTTACAAATATCAGGAACTGCAATGGGTTCAAATATGGCTCCCGCATACGCCAATTTATACATGTCTTGGTATGAGACTATGGTCATGCGAATTTGTGCAATTGATAAGATTAAATTGTATGTCAGATATATTGATGATGTGTTTATGGTATGGCGAGGGTCGGAGGAATCCCTAGAACAGTGGGTTGATAGCCTGAATCAGCTTGAGTCGACTATTCGATTTAAGGTTGCCCATAGCAGGGTGAGCATACCATTTCTAGACCTAAATGTATCTGTATATGCAGATGGTGATTGCTATAAATTTTCTACCTCCCTGTATTCGAAACCGACGGATAGAAACTCATTATTGCTATCCACAAGATTTCACCCTGAGCATCAGAAAAAGAGTGTTGTCTCCTCTCAACTCACGCGGGTGGCCCGCAATAACACGTTAAGAGAGACGAGAAGAATACAGGAGGATGAAATGATTATGAAATTGGAGCAGCGAGGATACACAAGAAAATTGATAACACAGGTGCAAACCAACTTGGCCCAGGATGATCAAGTATCCTTTTTACAACCACGTGATCCGACTGATAAGGTGGAAAACAATGGTGATATCATTAATTTTGTAACCACTTTCAACCCCGTATCCAAGATATTGTCTGAATCTGTCAAGAAGAATTGGGACATCATTAGTACTGACAAAACTTTACCTTTCCTGCATACAACTGCCCCACGGATGGCTTATAAAAGAGCACCCAATCTGAAGGATCTCCTGGTCTATAATGATCCTGTAAAGTGCTACGAAAAAAGCACATGGCTGGACACCAGGAAGAAAGTTGGCTGCTATAGATGTGGGGATTGCACTACGTGCAATAGTATGGTAACAGGGATGTTTTTCCACCACCCACATACTGGGAGAAAGTACAAGATTTTGCACAGATTGTCATGTATGAGTACCTACGTGGTTTACATACTAATGTGCCCATGTTCGTTAGTTTATGTGGGTAAGACCTCCACTACATTTCGCGAGAGGATGGCTAATCATCGCCATGCGATTAGACAGGCGATAGATAAGAAAACAACTGACCAACCAGTTGCCAGACATTTTCTCCAGGCCGGACATACAGTGGCTAGTTTGAGAACTATGCTCATTGACCATGTGCCCCCCTTACGAAGGGGAGGAGACAGGAATACGAAATTACTGCAGGTTGAGACCTCCTGGATCTATCGTCTGGACACAATGGTTCCTAAGGGACTGAATATACAAATGGACTTTAATGTCTTTCTCTGAATGAGATGTCCATGATTAACCAGTCTAGGTCTTGTCCATACTACATATATCCATAAAGTCTCTGAATGAACTGTGTTGAGTATATTGCGTGGCCTTAAAAATGTTTCTCACTATACTCCATTAGACATATAAGACATATATGAGTTACTGATGATTATAACTTGTTATATTTATTTATTTAGTAAACTCGACATTGCTGATATTATGGATTTAGCCAGCAATGGGGTATCTAGTAACTTAGTAAGTTACAGCAGAATGTAAAGTGTTTGAACAATATAGCTTAGATGATATAGATGTAAGGTATACAGGTAATTGTAAAATTTTAATATTTTTTTAGTATGGTGAAGGTAGTTTACTTTTTGCACTTAGGTGATTACATTAGCTGTACTTGTATTAAGTTAGTCCGATGTTATCGGAACTTCGGCCACCCAGACATGCACAGTAACAGGAGTAACTATGCGCAGTTGAAGCGCAAACGTCATTACGCTATTGAATATGCTAATTAGCCATGTGGCTGGTGAGCGGCTGGACGCATGCGCTTGGTGGGCGGCTTCCGATACACCGGAAGTGACAGTGACGCCTTACAGGTACTTATAGGTGAGTGGTTTTGGGTTAGTTTTAGGAACCTTCTTTTGGGATTACTATGTTCTGATTGCCCATTGACAAAGATACCAACCTGTATCGAAGCGTTTGGGGGATTTGTTGATTGATGCTGGATACCTAATAAAGGATATTTGAAAAGACCGGAGAGTGAAGCGTTTTCTCTGCCTTCAGGGGTTGATTGATATTGCCATATGTTTTCTACGCAGCACCCCGGCAGATGACTTTAGTCACAGTGAGTGCACCTGTTGTGGATACTTATATATATATATATATATATATATATATATATATATATATATATATATATATATATATATATGATATTTTGGTACAATATATATATATATATATATATATATATACCTATATTATATATAGATGATATATATGTATGTATATACGTATATATATATATATATATATATATTTATATGTATGTACTGTACAGATAAATATAGGAATATCTATTTTTAAATACTTTGAACATATTCTGCTAAATGCAGAACATTGGAATGTGAAATATTTACTGTAAATACATACTATAACATTTTATTGAATATGAATATTGCATAAATATGATTTTAGCTGCAAAGGGCTCCAATGCCCTTCTATGTATGTCTATATAAGTATACATAAGTGTGTATGTGTTTATATGTGTATATATGTCTGTAAATGCATGTATATATATATATATATATATATATATATATATATAAAAGAAGTACTGACTTACTGACTCATTAACGCCCAGCTCAAACCGTTTAACTTAGGAACGTGAAATTTGGAAGGTACATTGTTATTATGACATAGGCACCCACTAAGGAAGGATTTTTGGAAATTACATCCCTAATAGGGTAAAAAAAGGGGGTGAATCTTTTTATGAGGATAGCTATATCTCAAAAACCAAAGATGTTAGAAAAGTAATCTTCATTAAAAAGGTAGTTTACGTGTCAAATTTATTTCTCCTAACGTCAGTAGTTCTCAAGATAAGGATATCACAAAAAAATAATAGTCTTTTTTCACATCTGACAGTTGAGTCATAATATATAATTACAATTTATTATTAAAGTAATTGTAAACAGAATAATAACATATTTGTGATGTGCCGGACAGACAAACCGCCCACAACTTGGCTGATTGGTGCCATGTACCAGAAACAAAACTCACGAAGTTCATGTCAGCGAGTGTGCAACCTGAATGGGCACACACGTGAGGGCACACATCTTTTTTTTTTTGCAATTATTTTTATTAATTTTACAAACAGAGAGACAATAACAATAAATAATGTACATGACAACAATTGCAGTGTTGCATTGCATTTAGACTCAGCTTCCAGAGCTTAGAAAAAAAAACAATATACAACTCTGGTTGTCTTGTGAACATTGACATATGATAGAAATCTTTACGTTGGTACATATTGCCTTTGCGGTTAATTCCAAGTTATTAACCTGAAAATAAAATAACAGCCACAATCCCTGATAACCTAAATACTTATTATAGCAAAATATTATGAACAATATATTTTTAGTCTTTCCACTCTTATCTCAAAGTATTCAGCCTATCAGGAGAGAGGTAACTGTAAAAGATGAAGAAAAAAAAACATAAAAAACAAGGGGGGGTTGAGGATGGATCTATTCTGGAATCCATATTGAGGGTAAATGTTGTGCTTCAATTTGTTGTATGAACCACATGGAGTTCTTGAATATCGAGACCACTTTAAGTTGTACCTCAAAAGGAATAGTAAGGATTGTATTTTCTGATTTATGGAAAAAGCTTTTTACTTGGAGCTCACTAGGAGTTTTCAAGTTAAAATGTTCCAATATCATCTGGTTATTTACCATTTTAGTGAACTCCCCAAATTTAGGTTTATACCTACTTTTCCAAAATCATGTTTCGACCTTTTAAGATTAGAGTGTTGATTAGTCTATAATTGGGATTATCAATTGAATGTCTATGTAGAAAAAAAGTATGTATTGATA
Organism: Bombina bombina; assembly: GCF_027579735.1. Lineage (NCBI taxonomy): Eukaryota > Metazoa > Chordata > Amphibia > Anura > Bombinatoridae > Bombina > Bombina bombina. The sequence goes on along the minus strand of NC_069499.1, from coordinate 368,084,447 downwards.
AAAGTCTGAAATTGATTTCATTTATCTTATTTAGCCAGGAATTTACCTTTTTCCAGAATCGTAAGATTTTTGGGCAAAAATTGATTCTGGGTTGCATTTTAGGCAATTTTCCTTTTTCTTAAACCATTTGGTGAGTTTTGAAGGTGTGATATATGTCATGTTCAGGAGTTTGACATGTGACTCTCTCAAGTTAATAGAGACAAGAGTCTTTTCAACTAGCCTGATACTTTGGGTTATAGTTACACTATTTATATTTGGCACCTTCTTATTCCATTTCCCTACCAAATGTCTAGTATGGGCTTCCACATACAATTTGATCAGTATATGGTATATATAGGTAATAAAACAGTTCCTTTAGTGATATATTTTAACTGCTTCCTCAAGACAACCCAAAGTAAAATCATTGCCTGTCTCCAGCTTCAGTGCAGAAATCCAGTGTCGAGCTTGAAGGTAGGCAAAAAACGATTATCTCAGTAAATTTAATTCTTAAGTCAAGTCCATAAAAGTTTACAGTTAAATCTTCACCTAGACATATATCTCTTACATTTCTAAGGCCGTGTTCTGCCCACGTATTCAATATCCTGTGTTTTAAACCCGTGATGAAGTCAAGATTACCCAAAATGGGGAGGAATCCTGACCTTCGAAAACTTGTTTGTGTCTCTAAGCATATCTTTTGCCATGCTAGAATTATATATTTGAAGGAATACATTTGATCTATGATGGATGTTAATTTCGAAAAAGGGATATGAATAATTGCTTTGAGAGAGACCCATCTAAAACCAGAGGAGGCGCTCAAGTTATGAATTTAAAGCCATGATTGCCAATACAATTATTTTAGAACAATATTACAGTGATACTACTTCAGAGGAAAAAGTGGAGAAGTATCTCTATAAATGGTTAGGCCTAATGAAAACCTTCCCCCTGATGTCACAATAACAATTTATAACTATTTAAAAAAACAAAACAATTTTCTTTGATACCTGGATTCAACTGGGTAGACTACCCGCTGAATGGGCATAAAAGGATATGATAGGCGTGAAATAACACCTGGAATTAGGGGGTGAGGAGGGTGACTGTGGGGTGGCGGAGGAGGAGTGAGGTTAATATTATTATTTTATTTTAATTTTTTACTTTATCTTTTTTTTTTTTTACTTTTTTGTTGTTGTTGTCGTTTATCTGTGTGTTTGTTTGTTTGTCAGTCTCTTTGTTTGGTCTAAGAGGGAACAAACAAGGAGAAAGAGAAAAATAAAAACTCACCAACAGTATTTAAAATTTTAGTTGGGACCTGAGTGGGTCCATTACATAGGGTATGACGAGTAGGTTTGTTGTTGTATTTCTGGTATCTTGTATAACCCTAGACTTGTTTAACTCCTTCATGTAATAATGCAACTGTTTTTCTATTATCTTCAAAATACTCTATGTGATGTCATGAAAATTTGAATCAAGATAGTGGATTTTTTGCTTTATGTGTTTTACCCACCCTGCGTGGTGAGATGAAATTATGATAACAATCCATTTAAACTTGTCTCTTTATTTTTTTTGGTAATACTGTTGGTTTATAAATAAAGAATCTAAAAAAAAAGTCAAGTCCATAAAAGTTTTCAGTTAAATCTTCACCTAGACATATATCTCTTACATTTCTAAGGCTGTGTTCTGCCCGCGTATTCAATATCCCGTGTTTTAAACCCGGGATGAAGTCCGGATTACCCAAAATGGGGAGGAATCCTGACCTTCGAAAACTTTTTTGTGTCTCTAAGCATATATTTTGCCATGCTAGAATTATTTATTTTAAGGAATACATTTGATGTACATTGGATGGAAATTTCGAAAAAGGGATATGAATAATTGCTTTGAGAGAGAATGGGGATATCAACTGCGATTCAATAGAAAGGAGGGACACTTGTTCTTTCTCTGTAATCCAATCAAGTGCAAATTTTTGGAAATTGCATCCCTAATGGGGTAAAAAAAGGGGGGTGATTTTTTTTATGAGGATAGCTATATATCAAAAACCAAAGATGTTAGAAAAGTAATCTTCATTAAAAAGGTAGTTTACATTCCAAATTTATTTCTCCTAACGTCAGGAGTTCTCAAGATAAGGATATCACAAAAAAGTAATAGACTTTTTTCACATCTGACAGTTGATTCATAATATATAATTACAATTTATTATTAAAGTAATTGTAAACTGAATAATAACATATTTGTGATGTGCCGGGCGGACGAACCGTCCACAACTTAGCTGATTGGTGCCATGTACCAGAAACAAAACTCACAAAGTTCATGTCAACGAGTGTGCTACCTGAATGGGCACACACACATGAGGGCACACATCTTTTTTTTTTTGCAATTATTTTTAGTAATTTTACAAACAGAGAGACAATAACAATAAATAATGTACATGACAACAATTGCAGTGTTGCATTGCATCTAGACTCAGCTTCCAGAGCTTAGAAATATAAAACAATATACAACTCTTGTTGTCTTGTGAACATTGACATATGATAGAAATCTTTACGTTGGTAATTATTGCCTTTGCGGTTAATTCCAAGTTATTAACCTGAAAATAAAATAAAATAACAGCCACAATCCCTGATAACCTAAATACTTATTATAGCAAAATATTATGAAGAATATATTTTTACGGCTAGATTTAGAGTTCGGCGGTAGCCGTGAAAACCAGCGTTAGAGGCTCCTAACGCTGGTTTTAGGCTACCGCCGGTATTTGGAGTCAGTGATTAAAGGGTCTAACGCTCACTTTTCAGCCGCGACTTTTCCATACCGCAGATCCCCTTACGTCAATTGCGTATCCTATCTTTTCAATGGGATCTTTCTAACGCCGGTATTTAGAGTCGTTTCTGAAGTGAGCGTTAGAGCTCTAATGACAAAACTCCAGCCGCAGGAAAATAGCAGGAGTTAAGAGCTTTCTGGGCTAACGCCGGTTCATAAAGCTCTTAACTACTGTACTCTAAAGTACACTAACACCCATAAACTACCTATGTACCCCTAAACCGAGGTCCCCCCACATCGCCCCCACTCGATTAAAATTTTTTAACCCCTAATCTTCCGACCGCCACCTACGTTATACTTATGTACCCCTAATCTGCTGCCCCTAACACCGCCGACCCCTATATTATATTTATTAACCCCTAATCTGCCCCCCTCAACGTCGCCGACACCTGCCTACACTTATTAACCCCTAATCTGCCGAGCGGACCTGAGCGCTACTATAATAAAGTTATTAACCCCTAATCCGCCTCACTAACCCTATCATAAATAATATTAACCCCTAATCTGCCCTCCCTAACATCGCCGACACCTAACTTCAATTATTAACCCCTAATCTGACGACCGGAGCTCACCGCTACTATAATAAATGGATTAACCCCTAAAGCTAAATCTAACCCTAACACTAACACCCCCCTAACTTAAATATTATTTAAATCTTACGAAATAAATTAACTCTTATTAAATAACTTATTCCTATTTAAAGCTAAATACTTACCTGTAAAATAAATCCTAATATAGCTACAATATAAATTATAATTATATTGTAGCTATTTTAGGATTAATATTTATTTTACAGGTAACTTTGTATTTATTTTAACCAGGTACAATAGCTATTAAATAGTTAAGAACTATTTAATAGTTACCTAGTTAAAATAATAACAAAATTACCTGTAAAATAAATCCTAACCTAAGTTATAATTAAACCTAACACTACACTATCAATAAATTAATTAAATAAAATACCTACAATTACCTACAATTAACCTAACACTACACTATCAATAAATAAATTAAATACAATTGCTACAAATAACTACAATTACATAAACTAGCTAAAGTACCAAAAATAAAAAAGAACTAAGTTACAAAAAATAAAAAAATATTTACAAACATAAGAAAAATATTACAACAATTTTAAACTAATTACACCTACTCTAAGCCCCCTAATAAAATAACAAAGACCCCAAAAATAAAAAATTCCCTACCCTATTCTAAATTAATAGAGTTAAAAGCTCTTTTACCTTACCAGCCCTGAACAGGGCCCTTTGCGGGGCATGCCCCAAGAAGTTCAGCTCTTTTGCCTGTAAAAAAAAACATACAATACCCCCCCCCAACATTACAACCCACCACCCACATACCCCTAATCAAACCCAAACCCCCCTTAAATAAACCTAACACTAAGCCCCTGAAGATCTTCCTACCTTGTCTTCACCATCCAGGAATCACCGATCCGTCCTGGCATCCGGTGCTGAAGAGGTCCAGAAGAGGCTCCAAAGTCTTCCTCCTATCCGGCAAGAAGAGGACATCCGGACTGGCAAACATCTTCTCCAAGCGGCATCTTCGATCATCTTCCATCCGGTGCGGAGCGGGTCCATCTTGAATCAGCCGACGCGGATCCATCCTCTTCTTCCGGCATCTCCCGACGAATGACGGTTCCTTTAAGGGACGTCATCCAAGATGGCGTCCCTCGAATTCCGATTGGCTGATAGGATTCTATCAGCCAATCGGAATTAAGGTAGGAATATTCTGATTGGCTGATGGAATCAGCCAATCAGAATCAAGTTCAATCCGATTGGCTGATCCAATCAGCCAATCAGATTGAGCTCGCATTCTATTGGCTGATCGGAACAGCCAATAGAATGCGAGCTCAATCTGTGTTTCCCCATAGGAAACAATGGGGCTGCGTTAGGAGCTGAACGCTGCTTTTTTGCAGGTGTTAGGTTTTTTTTCAGCTCAAACAGCCCCATTGTTTCCTATGGGAGAATCGTGCACGAGCACGTTTTTGAGGCTGGCCGCGTCCGTAAGCAACTCTGGTATCGAGAGTTGCATTTGCAGTAAAAATGCTCTACGCTCCTTTTTTGGAGCCTAACGCAGCATTTGTTTGAACTCTCGATACCAGAGTTAATTTTATGCTGCGGCCAGAAAAAAGCCTGCGGAGCGTTAACAGCCCATCTACCGCCAAACTCCAAATCTAGGCCCAAGTCTCTCCACTCTTATCTAAAAGTATTCACCCTATCAGGAGAGTGGTAACTGTAAAAAAGGAAGAAAAAAAAACAAGGGGGGGGGTTGAGGATGGATCTATTCTGGAATCTAACTTGAGGGTAGATGTTGTGCTTCAATTTGTTGTATGAACTACATGGAGTTCTTGAATATCGAGACCACTTGAAGTTGTACCTCAAAAGGAATAGTAAGGATTGTATTTTCTGATATATGGAAAAACCTTTTTAGTTGGAGCTCACTAGGAGTTTTCAAGTTAAATTGTTCCAATATCATCTGGTTATTTACCATTTTAGTGAACTCCCCAAATTTAGGTTTATACCTACTTTTCCAAAATCATGTTTCGACCTTTCAAGATTAGAGTGTTGATTAGTCTATAATTGGGATTATCAATTTAATGTCTAAGTAGAAAAAAAGAATGTATTGATAAAAGTCTGAAATTGATTTCATTTATCCTTTTTAGCCAGGAATTCACCTTTTTCCAGAATCGTAAGATTTTTGGGCAACTCCAAAAACAGTGAATCTCATCCATTGTTTCTGCATTGCATTTTAGGCAATTTTCCTTTTTCTTAAACCATTTGGTGAGTTTTGAAGGTGTGATATATGTGATGTTCAGGAGTTTGAAATGTGATTCTCTCAAGTTTATAGAGACAAGAGTCTTTTCAACTAGCCTGATACTTTGGGTTATAGTTACGCTATTTATATTTGACAGCTTCTTATTCCATTTCCCTACCAAATGTCTAGTATGGGCTTCCACATACAATTTAATCAGTATATGGTATATATAGGTAATAAAACATTTCCTTTAGTGATATATTTTAATTGCTTCCTCAAGACAACCTAAAGTAAAATCATTGCCTGTCTCCAGCTTCAGTGCAGAAATCCAGTGTCGATCCTGGAGGTAGGATAAAAATGATTATCTCAGTAAATTTAATTCTTAAGTCAAGTCCATAAAAGTTTACAGTTAAATCTTCACCTAGACATATATCTCTTACATTTCTAAGGCCGTGTTCTGCCCACGTATTCAATATCCCGTGTTTTAAACCCGGGATGAAGTCCGGATTACCCAAAATGGGGAGGAATCCTGACCTTCGAAAACTTGTTTGTGTCTCTAAGCATATCTTTTTCCATGCTAGAATTATATTTGAAGGAATACATTTGATCTACGATGGATGGTAATTTCGAAAAAGGGATTTGAATAATTGCTTTGAGAGAGAGACTCATCTAAAACCCAAGGAGGCGCTCAAATTAAAATCCAAATGAGTGGGAAATGTAGTGTATTCACCATATTGTGGGAGGAAAAGGGGAGTGGCGATCCTATTTCATAAGAGTTTTCAGTGGAATATCCTGTCTCAAATTATAGACCCGCAAGGGTGATATCTTATTTTAGAAGTGTTAATTCAGGATGTAAAGATGGTTTTATGTAATGTATATGGTCCAAATAAACCTGATAAAGGATTCTGGGATAATTTGAAGGTTAAATTATTGAATTACAGTAATCAGAAAATTATTATTGGCGGAGATTTTAATTTAGCCCCCAGACCACAATTGGATAGATTTAAATGTTTAAATAAATGTGAGCGGGGGGCGAAGCCAACTAAGAAAGAGAGCAGACGCATCCTTATAGAGCTCTGAACAAAAATAGCCTTTATGGGGTGTAAATTAACGTTATATATTAATGGAGACTTCTGCAAATTATCCTACTTCTACAAGAGTTCACCCTGTATGAAGGCAGAGGTTCATATTAACAGATCGCTTACCGGTAGATCGACCCGTAGCTGTTGGGCCTTCGAGTTCAGTGGCAGTCACCTCTGACACACTTACACTGCGAGTAAGACACAGAGCATTGCGGAACAGACAACCTGCTTAGATTTGCATAGAACTACCGGAACACACGCACTTTGTGCGTCAGGGATCTAAGGATCACCTGCACTCAACAGAGCCCAGGACTAATTAAGCCAAAGCATCGAACCGCTAGCAGCATACAGTGGGCAACCAGAATTTTAAGCATGGAGGAGGATAGTTACATGCAAATACAAGGTCTCCTTAAGGGTTTAGAGCAAAAGATGATTAGAAACTTCAACCACCTAATCCATGCAGTAAGAGCTCCTGAGTCAGAGGAAAACAATCTCATACCCGAGACGACTGCAGTGATGGAAGTAGCTGAACAGCACATGGAACCTCAAATTGGTGATCATCACCTCTCTCCCAAGATTAAAAACAAACTGAGGAACAGAAAACTTCCCTATACTCCAGAGAACCTGAGGGTTACTTTATAGAAGCTGAATTACACACCTTCGAGCAAGTACAGCAATACTATTCAGAGCCTTCTCAAGCCGACTGCCTGGATGGTGTGACTGATATCCAGGTACCCCAAGCTACCTCAGGCAATGAGCAGGGTTTTATTATCCGGATCCCCACTGCTCAGAAGAGATTACCGGCGACACACTGGAAACGCTGAAATGCAGATTGCCACAACTAACAGTTCACATATATATTCTTCTCCCACATCACTCGATGTTAAAGCCCATCCACACATAATTGCCTCATTGCTCCACTATGAACTGATTCTCATCTATTTGCTCTTCTATTATGCTTTCGATCAACAAACCAGGAGAGGTATTGGATAACTGTGTTGACATTTATGGACATCTAATAAAGGGTACTCACTCACCTATCTACTTAAGTTTCTTCTCTCTCCTAATATGGTTCACAGTTATACACCTCTGGTTTTGTTATGTTCTGTTATATTCATCAAAATATGCGTATTCACACATTTTTAACCTATAAAAATGTACTATGACTTGCCAACTTTAACATAACATAACTTCAGATATAGAACATATTTTATACTGTTTTTCTATCGGGTGAACAGCGCCTATGTAATTGCAGGCTCTATTTCCTTTATTGGTTAGCTATTTTATTTTCGCTAATGAGACACTAATAACTTACGAACTGTTAAACGTGGCATGTACTAGATCCTAATTTTTAGATAGATGATATTTTGGATGATGATTTAATAGTCTAAGGTGTGAGATATCATGATTTCTCAAGCGGTGTGAACCTAGTCTCAGGCCTCTACTACAATAAAGAATCAAACTCAGCCCTTATTTGCTATTGGTAGTTGATAGAGTGTACATGATCCATTTTTGTTTCTCAGGTTAATAGATAGGTCTATCTGATTCATGTATACTCTGTCAATGCAAATTTGTCCACTATATGGCGAAGACGATCTTTTAGGCCTCAGATACATAGACATAGCATATGATAGTGTAGTTCGTCCAGTAGAGGCCATTATAGCATGCCTATTTTACCTAATCCTCAGATTACCTTATTATATTGTAATTAAAAGCTCTCAGCAATCCTTTATCTACTTGTGTCACATCACTACTCACTACGTTAAGTCTTCGCACACCGGAACAGTAACATCCATAATGGCATACCATTCCTATGGCCACCATATAAACCAATTAATATTGTCCCTTATGGAACTATAAAACTAGATTAACAAGGAATCTTCATTCACCACCTTTATTGGAATATTATACTTTGGGTACTTTTTTCTATTATAACAGATCTTAGATCATTTTAAGTGTAGTCATAATCTGTTATACATTTACCTGTATTCTCTCGGTCATATGACCCTAATGTGGATGAAGTTGGACAGCTTAATTAAGGGTATATTTCTTATGCTAATACTATCATTGTATACTATATGGTTAAGACTTTGTAAGTTTTCATAGTTAATTTGTCTACTTATTTCTTACCAAATAATATTCTTTCACAAAGACTGGGTGCTAGTCTGTTATAACCTAAGTAAAAGTGTGTAATAAAAGAAATTTAAGGGCTTAGATATACTTATAATATACCCTGGCTTTACTAATGTAGCCTTAGTCTCACTAGTTTAGGTACTGTTGCACTTTGAGTATTTTTTCCTTTCCTAACAAGTCTTAGATCATCTTATGTGTGTTTGTAATCTGCTATAAAGTTAGCTATATTTTCTTGATCATATGACCCCAATGTGAACAAAGTTGGACAGCTTAATAAAGGATATATTTCATGTGCTAATACCATTATTTTATAATAAATATCTAAGACTTTGTCAGTTCTCTTAGTTAATTTTCCTATTTATCTCTTGCCAAATAATATTTTTTCATAGAGACTGTGCAGTAGTCTGTTATGACATAAGTAAAGGTATGTCATGAAATAAATTTAGGGCATAGATATACCTATAATATACCCTAGCTTATGTAATATAATTTAGTCCCATTAGTGTAGGGCTGCTATAGCCTGCTATATACATATTTGGTTTATCCACTGGCCATGTTCTTATGATTTGAAGTGTACAGAAGCTAAGTAATGCAGTCAGACTTTCCCTAGCTGTTATTGGGTTTTGAGCTACATTCTCTATCTAGCAGTCATTAATATTAAATTCTGCCCTAAGTCTCCCTCCAATATTATAGTATATAAACCCCCTAAGCAATATAGATTTATCTTTTCTATATAATTTCTTTCTTAAAATGTTTTCGGCTATCTGCCCATAGATTTTAGGTTATCCAATATTATTCAGATTGCATCTGTTTGATGCCCTATATCTCCCTCTCTGATGGCATCCTAGAATGTCTAATCACAATCCACGTGTATATAAAGCTCCGTCCCCCCATTTTTTCCCCCACTTCATAAGCGGCGCTTGCCCGCTGAAATCCCTCCCCCTCCCCATACATTATATATACTTATAAAGGCTATAAGTGGCTACCCATATGACTATGATTTATTTTTCAATAATCTTGCCCATATGGCCTTCCAATTAGTCAGTTCCTTATGCTATATTATTATAAAATCGAGGTTCTCTTAGCATATCTGATGTTTATTTTATATCTGTTAAAGTATTCTGTTCAATGCTGCTCATATCATTGAAGTTTTGCTATTTGGTATGGTAGTTACTAGTATGCAATGGAGAGAGAATGTTAGTTATTTTTACATTGCACTGGATGTAATTGTATTCTCATATTTGCATGTGTAAGTAACTACAGCTATGTTTTTCTGTTTTTTATTATTCTGTGCTGTTATTGTAACTAACAACCTCAATAAAAATTATAAAAAAATAAAATAAATGTGAGCGAGGGAGGAATAGGATACTCTCCAATTTTATTGCAGATCTAAAGTTGACAGATATATGGCGTACACAATTTTCTGATGTAAAAGTTTAGACCTGCAAATCCAAATCATTTGGCACATTCTCTCGTATAGATTTCTTCCTGTTCTCGGAATTTGCATTAAATCAAATTATCTGTTCAGATATAAAGGATATTGCTATCTCAGATCACACGGTTATTTCGCTTCAGATTAAGATTGGTCTGAATTCTGGACCTAATTTTACTAGACTTTCCTTCCCCACTTATTTAATAAATAATTTACACTTTACTAATTGGCTGATTGTTAAGTGGAATGAATTTTTGTATAATAATGGAGAATATCTTACCAAACCAGAGGTGTTCTGGTAAGCCTTTAAGGCGTTTATCAGGGGCGAGATAAGGGCATATCTATGTAAATGGAAAAAGAAATATAAGGCAAGATAAACTCAGTTAACTAATCAAGTTAGAAATGCCTATGAAGTCTACATTAATAATCCCGCCAAATCATCCTGGGATAAATATCTAGAAAGAAAATGAGAGGGACCTATTTTTTAGAAGTAAGGCTACACAAGAGGATTTAAAAATGTGTGCAAAATATTGTGGAAACTATGGAAGATCGGCTAGATATCTTTCAATTCTGATTAAAAACAGACAAAGTAAAAAAATCAACAAAATCAGATATGAAGGTAAAGCTGTTACTAAACCTAATGAAATCAGAGAAGTTTTTTATAACTTCTATAAGAAGATCTATAAGAGGGATGAGATTAATATGCAGAATAAACATAGTTTTTGGAACAACTTCAAGATCCCTAAAATCTCAGAACAAGATTTAGAGGAATTAAATCTTCCAATTTCAGTGGCAGAGGTGATAGGGCAGATCAAAACATTGAAAACAAATAAAGCACCTGGTCCAGACCAACTTCCAATTGAACTATATAAAATCCTAAAAGACCATATCCCAGAAACTTTAGTGAATCTCTTTAATTCATATTTTTTTGAAAAAAATATCTGGGGAAATTAATTCACGAAGATCAAGCAGGGTTCATGACAGGTAGAAATGTAGTTAAAGGGTTTTAACGGTTCTGGAGTACTTCTGGACTGAAAATAAGGGTAAAGAAAAACTGAACAAATCAAATATAGCATTACTAGTGGTCGATGCCGAAAAGGTTTCGATCTCATTAATTGGGATCACCTATTTACATCTCTTTCCTACTTTGGGTTTAAGGGGAATTTTTTAAACTTAATATATGCAATTTATCAAAATCCGATCTCTAACCTATTAATTAATTCTGAAACTAGTCAAGTTTATTATTTTAGAAAAAGGTACTCGTCAGGGTTGCCCCCTCTCACCCCTTCTGTTTAACTTAGCTCTAGAATCATTTGCAATAAAACTACGACAAGAATTGTCTGGGATAAGGATTGGACAGGTTAAAATAGTTCTTACACTCTATGCAGATGATTTACTATTATTTTTAAATGACACTGATCACTCATTACAACATTTTTTAACTCTTGCAACACAATTTGGGTCCTTCTCCGGCTACAAAATTAATCCAGAAAAATCTGAAATTTTATGGATTGTCAAAAATAAGTCTTCAAGTTCTATATGCCCCTTTAAGTCAGTAGAATCAATACATTTTCTAGGGATTAAAATTCATAAGGATCCAGCTGCATGGTAGAACTTAAATTTTACACCCTATTTCGGAAAATATAAAAGAGATCTAGACAATTGGATGTCGCTTCCTATCTCACTCACATCTTGGATCTCTATGATTAAGACTATCATCTTTCCACAATTACTATATTTACTGTATTACAAAACATACCTATTTTGATTAAGGCCAGAGACATTATCCTTTTTAATGGTATAATGGCAAGATTCATATTGAAACAGAAACGCAAACAAATTTCTATACATAATCTTAGCCTACATACTAAAGCAGGAGGCTTAGCGCTACCAAATCGTAGCTACTATAATCTAGCAACGCTGAGTAAATATATCTTAGATTTGATAACAGAAACAGAATACTTAAGAATCTGCAATTAGAGCTAGGAATAGTATCACCATTTTCTTTGAAGGCTCTTTTGCATTTATCTAAGATAGAATTACCTAAACGTATAGCCAGGATGGGGATATTTTTATATCCCATTTTGGCCTGGCACAAACTCTGTGAAGTATTAAATAATAATTGGAAATCTTCCTAATATTTACCAATATATGGAAATCCAAATTTTCCTGGAGGGATCTCTTCCAAAACTTTTAATTGTTGGTCTAATAAAGACCTGCAAAATGTGATCCAAATTAGGGATGAGACTTTAGATATTGTTAAATCATTTGTAGATTTGCAAAATTTGTTCACTATTCATAAACATAGCTTTTTTGCCTACTTACAATTGAGACATTTCTACGGGAAGCTTCAGGAGGATAATAAATCAGATTGGAAGTTAGGAGACATCAATTCAGCAATTAATGTTTATAAACAAGGTAACTTGTCTATCACCTATATATAATATTCTACTCAATAAGGCCGACCAGATACACCTAAACGAGTTATCAATAAAATGGAAAATAAATTTCCCCTCTATCACTATTGAAGAGATTGAGGACAGTTTTAGATTAGCTCAAAAAGCAACTACTACAATCTCATGGAGGGAATCACACTGCAAACTCTTAAATATGATATATGTAACCCCTGCACAACTTAAAAAATGGTATTGAGCTGATAATAATGTTTGTTTGAAATGTAGTAATCCTAATGCATATCTAATGCATTGTTTCTGGGGGTGTCCAAAAGTTAAACAGTTTTGGAACAGGGTGAATTTCTGGTCATTCCAAAGTTTAGATTATGAATTTGTTATAAGTCCACAAGATATATATTTTTTGTGTAATCATAAAATAAATAAACACTATAAGACAATTAATACAATAATTCTAGGTGGGCGTAACTTAATTCTGTTGAATTGGAGATCCGGGAATTCTCCTTCTTTCCAAACTTTTAAAGCCACGATTGCCAATACAATTATTTTAGAACAATATTACAGTGAAACTACTCAAGAGGAAAAAATGGAGAAGTATCTCTATAGGGACACGATTCGATATGCGGCGTCACCTGCAAAAGCCGGCGACGCCAGATTTTACGCGATTGTGGTATTACATATACGGCGTAGCATACAAGTTACTCGCGTATATTTCAGCCTTCGCCTGTATTTTTTTTACCCATAGACTGACATAGAACAGACGCACAATTTGGTATCCAATCTACAGCGTAAGGACTTACGCACGCAGAATTCACAAAATCTACTCCATTCTCATCTCGCCACAAATTGCAGGTGCAGCAACCCTTGCACTGACTAAAAAACCAACCTAACTCTCTGAAGGCCTAACAAACGCATGCACAATTACATACATATCAGCCGCTTGATCTCAAACAGTTAAACCTCTTCTAAGCATTTATTATTCCTGCCCCTGCAAGTGTGTCAAACCAATCACAAACAGCACAACCTCTCACCTGCAGCCTTAAAACACCTGGCAATGCACACCCTCATTAGCCACCATGTTTCCCCTGCTTTACTTACAACACATAGAGAGACAGCATCATGGGGCACAAGGGGTGCTGGAAGCTTTACAAGCCCCTGTTGTGGAGGATATACCTGCTGATACTGTGGAGGATATACCTGCTGCTGATATAGTTGCTGCTGAGGTCCCTGGTCATGGTGCTGTAGCCGTCCCTGCTCCTGCTGCTGCTGTACCTGCTCCTTCTGCTGTTGTTCCTGTTCCTGGTGCTGCCCCTGCTGCTGTTGTTGCTGCAGCTGGCCATAGGTTCCTGTACCTGAGGATGTGGACAGGGGGACACTGAGGGGGAATGAAGTGAGGGACTTTGTCACCCGTGAATACTTCACCTGTAAGTTACTTGTTCATAAGTACAGTAAACCGTAACATTCACATGTATTATGATGTCTGACTGTACCTCACCAACCATTGTATGTGTATATATCATGTCTTGCAGAATTACATACTGCGGATTTCCACTGCATGTAAGTGAAACTACTACATCCCACCCCCCTTCACTTAACCACCCTAATTACTGAAAATGTCTCATTTGTTTCATTCATGTTTAGGTCACTATGATTTATTGAATATCATGAAGAATGAAATTTGAAGTTTATACCTTATGTTCACACCTTCTGTAAATACATTATTATTTATCTATATACCCATGTGTTAATTTATATTGGATGTGAGAAACCTTGATTTACATCTTATAAGTGAATATTACTATATGTACCCTTCATACACAACTATGTGATGTGGTTTATAGAACATGAATATGTCATAAACATGATAATATTACCTTTTTTTGGCCATTTCCACACAGGTCTTATTATCTGTTTTAACAATATTAGTGTACTAAAACACACCTCACATGGATGTGGATGAAATTATATGGTAAATAACAGAGGACAAGATTTATGGTGAACTATAAGAATATTTATTTCTTTTTTGGCTTCTTGGATGAGGGAGCTGAGGTGACTGTAGTGGATTTCCTTGTTCTCCTGGTTTCAGAAGATTCTGCTGTTTCTGCTGGTGTGCTGGTCACAGATGATAGGCTGGAGGCAGTGTCCTGCTGTGTAAAGTGCTCAACCAACACACCCAAGAGTTGATTTTGTTCTCTCCATCTATTGTCCATTTGCATCTGCATATCAGACAGAATTTGCATCATCTGTGATTGGTTATGAACACTTGCACTTAATGATGCTGCTATGTCCCTCTGTAGCTCTAAGCTACATTGTTGTCTCCTCTGTTGGCTCCTGAAGAACCTCTCTTGGCCTCTTTGTATGTTCTCCGTGCTTGTAATGAGCCTCCTCCGGAGTGCAATGTATTCCTCACCGAGGGGGGAATACAATGCATCCACAGGCTCTTGAGCAGCAGGGCTTATATGTGCTTGTGGGGCAGGGTCACCTGCATTTGCTGTTGCCTGAGGTGCAGGTTCAGCTGCATCTGCTGGTTCTGTTGGGACAGGTTCAGCTGCATCTGCTGGTTCTGTTGGGACAGGTTCAGCTGCATCTGCTGGTTCTGTTGGGACAGGTTCAGCTGCATCTGCTGGTGCTTGAGTACTTTCAGCTGCAGATGGTGAAGCTCTCCCATGTGATGAGGATGGTGGAGCTCTCTCAAGTTATGAGGATGTTGGAGCTCTCAGGGTGGATCAATAGTTCCACTGATGACCAGTGTGTGACCACTCAGCCTGTCCAGTTGGCACTTCTTGTGACATACTCTGTGTGTAAAAGCCATGACTGCCCTGAGATTTTGTTGGGGGGGGAGTAAATACATGGACCCTTTGTGGTTGTCTTGGCTCCCCCTCAAATCCAAAAGAAGAATACTCCTCTGGCCAGGAATCTTGCCAGGGGTCATATGGCAATGGTGGTGGCATCACTCCTGGGTCCTCAACTGAAGCCATCCAACCATGCTCATGCCTGGGAGCATACTGTTCATGTGTTTGCCTGACGACTGGTGGTGGTGGCTGCATTGCCTGTGACTGGTGGTGGATGCTGCATGCCTGTGACTGGTGGTGGATGCTGCATGCCTGTGACTGTTGGTGGATGCTGCAGGCCTGTGACTGGTGGTGGTAGTGGTGGCGGCATGCCTGTTTGTATCCTCGTGACAGGAGATTCTGTGGAGGAGTCAAATGATGAGAGGGATTAGTACAGTAATATATATGTCCATGTGAGCATACAATATACATTGATACATGCTAGGGCCTATACTGATTCTCATGTCAAACTCTATAACATGCATGTGCACATTGTGATTTGTGATATGAGGGATTTTAATATGCGCAGTATACAGGTATGTGTTTCATACAATAGTTATGTGTACATGTCAATGATGGAGAAAATGTGTTCTTTAAGTGACACTATGGTCACACAATTTACTTTAGCCTGATGTAGGCACTGAACCTGCTTTCTTGAGCTAAAAGTATTGTGATGGTTATAGTGTCCATTTACTGAAAACTCTACATGTGGCTTGCCTGTGTTACTCTGAGAGATGTTAGTATTGCACTATTCCACTTCATATCATGAATTGCATTGTGTTAAGTAGCATTAATGTCAAATATAATTGTAGATGTTTTTGTTAGTAGGCCAAATACCATGCTCCTCATTGTGTACATGAATGTGTGACATTAAAGGATGTTATATCTTAAATACATATAATACCGGTGTGTAGGATGTTACTCACCAGCATGATGTGCTGTGGTTGCAGCCCCTGAGTCACGAGCCCCTGGAAGTCCACGGACTGCTATGATACTCAGGAACCTGCGTATCATCTCCCGCCAGGTGTTGTATTTAATGTCCAGGGGTGGACCACCGCCTGTTTCCCTCTGGTGAATAGCTTCCTGCCCCATATTTTCTTTCACCCGCCTCTTGCAGTCATTCCACCGCTTTTTAAGGCCCTAAACAGTCCTCCTCTGCGGGGCCACACTGTTGACGGCATCCTCTACCGCCAACCATGCTGTTTTACGCCTTTTGGCAATGCCTTTGCCCTTCTCCTGGCCAAAGAGGGCACTGTGATTGTCCATGATGGCCTGGACTAGGGCAACATTTTCATCGAATGAGAAGTTTGGAAATCTCATCCTCTCATCCTCCGTGGACACCTGGCTTGCTCCCTGTGATGTCCCTGGTGTGGGTTCCTCCCTATCCTCTCCCTCCTCCCCCCTTCTGTCCCCATGTGC
Source organism: Bombina bombina (assembly GCF_027579735.1). Taxonomy (NCBI): domain Eukaryota; kingdom Metazoa; phylum Chordata; class Amphibia; order Anura; family Bombinatoridae; genus Bombina; species Bombina bombina. Next base: position 368,067,580 of record NC_069499.1, on the reverse strand, counting down.
ACCCTCTGTCCCTCTTCTAGATGTGCCTGGTCTCTGGGGCTCTCGGGCATCTCCCCTCCCATCATCCCTTCTAGCTCTCCCTCTCCCCACTCCACTTACTCCCCGACGGGGACCCCACTGCTCCTCCTCCTCCCTCCGCCCCTCCGCCCTACCTCTCCCTGCCATCCTCACACTACACACACACACTCACACTCACTCCCAGTTCAATCACACACAATCACAACCAAACACTCAGCCTATCACACTGTAAAATTGAAATAAAATGTGTGAGGTATTAGAAAAAAAAGTGTGGTGTATTTGTATATGTATGTATGCAATATGTGTGCAATATGTAAAAATATGTGTAAGTGTACAAGCTTAATCAACCAACAATGCGACCTAACTAACTCCTCTGTTTGCGCCTCTCTCTCTACTCTGACTAATCCTCCACTCCAGTTTAGTGGGCTGTAGCTCAACGAACCATCCAAACACACTGAAGAAAATGGCGGCTGTGCATGGGTTTATATATAACTTTTGAATAGCGTAATTACGTGTCGCATTTTTAGATGGAGTTGCGGTTCATTTTTATGAGTGTTAGCCTAAGTTGCATAAAACTACTCTTTATTGAGACTTTACATGGACAAAATACAGGCGTAAGTTAGTTGCGACGACTAAAATGTGTATTTGTGCACTTTTCGGAAGATCGCCAGTTTGTCCTACTTACGCCAGTTTAGCATCTAACGGCGCAGTATATGTAATACCCCGATGTGCGAGGTGAAATTACGGGCGGCGCGGGTTCCCACGCTTTCGCCAAAAACTACGCCGTATATCGGATCGCGCCCTAAATGGTTAGGCCTAATGAAAACCTTCCCCCTGACATCACAACAACAATTTATAACTATTTTTAAAAAAACTATTTTCTTTGATACCTGGATTCAACTAGGTAGACTACCCGCTGAATGGGCATAAAAGGATATGATAGGCATGAAATAACGCCTGGAATTAGGGGGTGAGGAGGGTGACGGTGGGGTGGCAGAGGAAGAGTGAGGTTAATATTATTATTTTTTTTATTTATTTACTTATTTTTTTATTATTTTTTTGTTGTTGTCGTTTATCTGTGTGTTTGTTTGTTTGTCAGTCTCTTTGTTTTGTCTAAGAGGGAACAAACAAGGAGAAAGAGAAAAATAAAAACTCCCCAACAGTATTTAAAATTTTAGTTTGGACCTGAGTGGGTCCATTACATAGGGTATGACGAGTAGGCTTCTTGTTATATTTCTGGTATCTTGTATAACCTAGACTTGTTTAACTCCTTCATGTAATAATGCAACTGTTGTTCTATTATCTTCAAAATACTCTATGTGATGTCATGAAAATTTGAATCAAGATAGTGGATTTTTTGCTTTATGTGTTTAACCCACCCTGTGTGGTGAGATGAAATTATGATAACAATCCATTTAAACTTGTCTCTTTATTTTTTTGGTAATACTGTTGGTTTATAAATAAAGAATCTAAAAAAAAAAGTCAAGTCCATAAAAGTTTTCAGTTAAATATTCACCTAGACATATATCTCTTGGAATCCTGACCTTCGAAAACTTGTTTGTGCCTCTAAGCATATATTTTGCCTTGCTAGAATTATTTTTTTGAAATAATACATTTGATCTATGATGGATGGTAATTTTGAAAAAGGGATATGAATAATTGCTTTGAGAGAGAATGGGGATATCAACTGCGATTCAATAGAAAGGAGGGACACTGGTTCTTTCTCTGTAATCCAATCAAGGGCAAATTTGGCTAACACGGCATAGTTGTATAATTGAACATTAGGAAATGACATACCTACATTAATTGAACTGCCAGCCTGAAACCTTCTAACAAACTGAACAAGTGATCCCAAAGGATTGAATCGAACACTTTTTCTGCGACGACCATAAGTAGAGCCAAGTCAGTTCTCCTATGGGACTTTTTAGATGATGGTTTATTCCAATAATGATCTAGAACCAGCATTGCTTTTCAAATATTTTTGACAGGATTCCTGCCCACCATAAAACCGGCTTCGTCTGGATGCATCAAATAGTTAAGAAAGTCATTCAGTCTATGTGAGATGATAGAGGTTAATAATTTATAGTCCTGATTCAACAGGGATATTGGGTGATAAGATTATTATTTTTATCACGTATTTGTAGAGTGCCAACAGATTCCGCAGGGCTATAAACATATTATACAGGATAACATTTATAGGGATCAAATGGGTAGAGGGCCCTGCCAAGAGTTGCACTGTTGTAGTCGGCTCTTATGAAGGCGATCTGCGAAACAGCTGGGCTAATAGGCTTACATTCTAAGGGGTTCAAGGGGAAAGCAATGGAGGTAGGAAAGGTTAGTGTAGTTTGTATGCATCCCTGAACAGTAGAGTCTTTAGGGAGCTCTTGAAGCTGTTAAAACTAGGGGAGAGTCTTGTGAAGCGAGGCAGGGAGTTCCACAAGATATGGGCCAGTCTGGAGAAGTCCTGTAAATAGGAATGTGAGGAAGTAACAAGAGAGGAGGAGAGTAGGAGATTGTGAGCAGAGCAAAGGGGACTGGGAGGGAGAGTATCTGAGACAAGGTCTGAAATGTAGGGGGGGAGCAGTGTAGTTGAGGGCTTTGTATGTCAGAGTGAGAATTTTGTGTTTAATCCTGGAGGCAAGAGGATGTCAGTGAAGGTATTGGCAGAGAGGTGCAGCAGATGAAGCGCGACATGTAAGGAAGATGAGCCTGGCAGAGGCATTCATTATGGATTGTAAAAGAGCTAGCTGGCAGCTAGGTAGACCAGAGAGGATGGAGTTGCAGTAGCCGAGGTGGGAAAAGATGAGAGAGTGGATTAAAATTTTAGTTGTGTCTTGTGTAAGGAAATGTCTAATTTTAGAGATGTTTTTAAGGTGAAAGCGGCAGACTTTATCCAAGGACTGAATGTGAGGAGTGAAGGAAAGGTCTGAGTCAAGTGTGACTCTGACCTTTCCTTCAAGACATCCGGCATGCGGGGTAGGGGTAATGATGGAATTATCAACAGTTATAGAAAATTGGGGGGGGGGGGATATTTTGGAAGAAGGGGGAAAAATAAGGAGTTCAGTTTTGGAGAGATTTAGATTAAGGTAGTGAGAGAATATCCAAGATGAGATATGAAAAAGACAGTGACACGGGTTAGTAAGGAAGGATGTAGGTCTGGTGCAGAGAGGTAGATTTGGGTGTCATCGGTATACAAATGGTATTGAAACCTGTGGGACTTTATTAAGGAACCTAATGATGACGTGTAGAAAAGACAGAGGACAGAGCCTTGAGTTACCCCAACAGAAAGTGGTAACGGGGCAGAGGATGCTCTGGAGAAAGCTACACTAAAGGTACAGTTAGATAGATAGGAAGAGAACCACGACAGAGCTATGTCACAGATGCCGAAGCATTGGAGGTTTTTGAGCAAAAGAGGATGGTCAACAGTGTCAAAGGCTGCAGACATATCAAGAAGGATAAGCAGAGAGAAGTGGCCTTTGGATTTTGCTGTAAGTAGGTCATTGGTAACCTTGACAATTGCTGTCTCTGTGGAGTGATGGGGACGAAATCCAGATTTCAGTGGGTCAACAATAGAGTTTAGTGTAAGGAAATTGGATAGACATGCATATACTAGCTTTTCGAGGAGCTTTGAAGCAAGAGGGAGTAGGGAAATAGGGCAGTAGTTTGATGGGGAGGTTGGATTGAAGGAAGGTTTCTTGAGGATAGGTGTGACCACTGAATGTTTTAGAGATGAGGGAAATATACCAGTGCTGAGGTAGAGGTTGAAAATCTGTGTGAGTATGGGGGTAAGGGTAGAAGAGAGGGAGGGGAGTAACTGTGAAGGGATGGGGTCGCGGGGACAGGTAGTGAGGTGGAAGGACAGTATAGGGGCAAAAATGTCTTCATCGGTAACGGGGGAAAAAAAACTAAATTTATGGGTATTTGGGTTTTGTATGATTGTGAGCTTTTGAGGGGGTGGGAGATTGGTAGTATGTTGAGAGCTGATTTCATTTCTGATTAAGTCAGTTTTGCTATTAAATTGGCTGGCAAAATCTTGAGCTGAGAGAGAAGTTGTATTAGGATGTGGGGGTGGGCGGAAAAGAGTATTGAACGTGGAAAACAGATGTATTGGGTTAGAGGAAAGAGTAGAGATGAGATCAGAGAAGTATTGTTGCTTATAAAGATTAAGGGCAGAATAGTAGGAGTTCAAGATTAACTTGTAGTGAAGAAAGTCAGCTGAACTCTGAGATTTCCTCCAGTGTCGCTCAGCAGTACAAGAACATCTGCGTAGGTACCATGTCAGAGGAGTATGCCATGGCTGTGGATGAGAGCGTGGTTTCTGAGCTATGGTAGGAGGGGCCAGATTGTCAATGACAGATGTAAGGGTAGAGTTATAGTGGCAGATAGATTGGTCAAGGCAGGAAAAGGAGGTGATGGAAGAGAGAAGAGGTTCGAGAGAGCTAGTGAGCTGTTGCTGATCTAATGATATAGTGCTTCTGTGAAGTGTGGTGTGAGGGGTATAGGGAGTGGGAGTTGTAGGGAGGGAAGTGATGTTGCAAGTTAGGAGATGATTGTCAGAAAGAGGAAAAGGGGTGTTTGTGAAATTTGAGATAGTGCACCGATAGCTGAAAATCAGATCAAAGGAGTGACTATCTTTGTGAGTGGGAGAGTCAGTCCATTGTGACAGGCCGAAAGAGGAAGTGAGTTGCAGAAGTTGTTTTGCAGAGGAGGCAGTGGGATTGTCGAAAGGGATGTTGAAGTCACCAAGAATGAGGGCAGGGATGTCCGAGGAAAGGAAATATGGAAGCCAGGCAGCAAAGTGATCTAAAAATTGAGTTGGGGAGCCAGGGTGTCTGTATATGATGAGAAACATTCCGGGTCTTTATCTTTTTTTTTAAATTTGTGCTACATTGGAAGCAGTGAAATATGGTGATTGCATTTGTTTTTTTGGGGAGCAGCTGATCATATAGAAGTTTATAGAATTCTGCAGGGAAGTAATCAGGTCCAACAGATTTATTTAGCTTTGAGTTTTTAATAGCCTCTGAAATTTCGGTCATTAAAATTGGCTTATTTAATTTTTGTATATTCTGTACAGATATTTTGTGTAGATTTATATTTTGCCAAAAATTACTCTCATTAACCTCATTAATCTAACCTGCAGAGTAAACTTCTCGAAAGTTTTTGATAAACTCCCGTCTAATATCGTTCACATTAGTGTACCTCTTTCCACCACTTATAATAGCTGCTACATAGCTCATTTTTATTCTGACCTTAGATATTCTGGCAAAGAATTTTGCTGATTTCCCATACTGACCACTGAAAATAATTTTCTGTTTTTGTTCTTCAGTCACTGTATTTTGTTTAAGGAATATGCCTCTTGCTGATCTAGCTTTGGTATCTTTCTTCCATAATTCTGGGGTTGGATTATTAATGTAACTCCTATATCTATTCCTGACCTGATTGGATAGTTGTTCGTCTTTAAAGTAAATGTAAATTTTGATGCCAAAGTGCCCGTTTTTTAAAAATTCGATTAAAAACAGGAGCACTTTAATTCATCAAAATTTTTCATTTCACTCGTGTTGTGAAAAAATACTTACCTTTTAATCTTGTCAGCCGCTCCAGCTTCCTCCGCCCATCGCAAAGCCTCTTCCTGGGTCTAAAATGAGGAATCCGGCTTCCTCCAATAACGGCATTGAATCAGACACTGATTCCTCCGGGGGGGGGGGGGAAGCCGTGATTGGAGGATGACCGATCCATCATTTCTGACAGCAGAAATGTCTTGCGACGACCAGGAGAAGCTGGAGCGGCTGTCAATTTTAAAAGGTAAGTATTTTTTCACAACTCGACTGAAATGTACATTTTTATGAATTAAAGTGCCCCTGTTTTTAATCAAATTTTTAAAAACCTGGCACTTTATTATCATCAACATCTACATTCACTTTAAGTTTATTTATTTTCTTCCATCTATATAAAAAGTCTTTTATTTCCCCTCTAAGGACTGACTTTGCAGTTTCCAACAATATGTCTGGTTTATCCACATATGAGGCATTGAATCCGTAGAACTCTTGCCATTTCAATTGTAGCCAGTTCTTAAATTTGATATTGGAAAATAAATATTGTGGGAAAGTATAACGTGTCCCTTCCTAGTATTGACCATGTTTATTTCTAACATAGTAATAGCATGATCTGAAATGGTGATTTCCCCTATGGTTGCTTTAATTTCCTATCCTAACATATTGTTTGAAACTAATAATAAGTAAATTCTGGAGAATTATTTAAAAGTCTTTGATTCACAGGTGAATTCCTGGATATTTGGGTGTTGCAGTCTCCATATGTCTTTTAGCGACAATTTGTGGCAGAGATTACATAATATCTTTGATTCAACATTCGTCTTATGGGTTTGGCGAGATTTGAGCCTGTCTATCCCTGGGGAGAATACCATGTTAAAGTCACCCGCCATTATCAAATTTTCCCAATGTGTTGGAATAATTTTAAACTTAACCTATCCCAAAATTCCTTACCTGGAGTGTTAGTTCCATAAACGTTACAAAAACAAAGTGGCAATTCTGTGTTACTATTTCTACTATCTGAAATCTCCCTTCCGGGTCATTTTCTTGTGTTAAAATCTGCTAGGAAAAATGTTTGTTAAATAAAATAGGCACCCCATGTTTCCTTCTATCGTATGTTGTGGCTAAAACTTCACCTACCCATTTGGTTTTAAGTTTAAGGGTTTCCTGGATTTTAAGATGGGTCTCCTGGATGATATCTGGTCTCTGTTTCCCAAGCTGTTTCACAATTAGCTTTCTCTTGATTGGAGATGTGTTACCCTCCACATTCCTGGAGACCAGTCTCAACTTACCTATTATTTATTTATTTTTAAAAAAGGGGGGTAAAAAAGATAAAAATTGTATAGAAAATTTTAACATAGTAGAAAGTATAAAATGTGCTTCCCCTCACATCTCCTCTCCAATTGGGGATATCAAGTGGAACCGTCATATGGGCATGTACTTTAATTGTGTCGCACAATTAATGCACTAAGACATAAAAAATATTGAATAAAATCAAGGTATTTGCATCTTGTCACAATGTTGCTGTGCCTCAGCACTACTGTTAAGCATTATACGGTCGCCATCCTTTTCCAGAAAAAAATTGGCCTTAATTAGTCTGGAGCAGTAGGTCAAAATCTCTCTCCTTTTGACCAGTGTCTCTGTAGAGAAATCTTGGAACAGCATAAATTTATGTTGGTCAATAAGTAATAAATTGGTTTTCCGGTAGCTTCTAAGGATGTTAATTTTATCTTGAAAGTTTAAAAATGTTATTATCACTACTCTAGTCTTAGGGGACCCATCAGGGTTGTTACATACATGGCTAATCCTGTGTGCTCTTTCTACATTTAATGTGGAATTACCTATATTAAGGCCGACTAGTTTGGGGAGTTTAGCAGATGCAAATAATAAAAGGTCTGGAAATTCCAGAGTTTCCGGGAGACCCACAACTCTTAAGTTATTACGGCTGGCCCTATCCTCTAGATCTTAGATTCTGTATTGGAGAATCTTTATAGCATTACCTTGATTTAAATTTGAGTGTTCCTTAATGTTAACACGATCTTCTATCTGAGATACCCTATCCTCAACTTCTGTAATTATGGTAGAGAATTGTCTGACTTCATTGGTGAGGCTGGCTATGTCTTGTTTAAGTGAGTCAAACTGTGGAATAATCAATTCAGATATCTGTTGTAAGGATATAATAGCATCAGGGTTAGGCACTAGAGTGTCACTGAAAGTCTCTGAACTAGTGTCAATTTGTTTGGCTTTCTAGACCTTGTGTTTAAGCGGCATTGCCAGAGATTTGGTTTTTGAATGTGATACAAATTTTTCCATGTATAAGTGGGAGGGCACTTCCTAGATATCAATGCATAGTGTAGTGAAGGTTATAAGGTGAGTATAGTGCAAATGCAAACTAAGGCCTAGATTTAGAGTTCGGCGGTAAAAGGGCTGTTAACGCTCCGCGGGTTTTTTTCTGGCCGCACCATAAATTTAACTCTGGTATCGAGAGTTCAAACAAATGCTGCGTTAGGCTCCAAAAAAGGAGCGTAGGGCATTTTTACCGCAAATGCAACTCTCGATACCAGAGTTGCTTACGGACGCGGCCGGCCTCAAAAACGTGCTCGTGCACGATTCTCCCATAGGAAACAATGGGGCTGTTTGAGCTGAAAAAAAACCTAACACCTGCAAAAAAGCAGCGTTCAGCTCCTAACGCAGCCCCATTGTTTCCTATGGGGAAACACTTCCTACGTCTGCACCTAACACTCTAACATGTACCCCGAGTCTAAACACCCCTAACCTTACACTTATTAACCCCTAATCTGCCGCCCCCGCTATCGCTGACCCCTGCATTACACTTTTAACCCCTAATCTGCCGCTCCGTAAACCGCCGCCACCTACGTTATCCCTATGTACCCCTAATCTGCTGCCCTAACATCGCCGACCCCTATGTTATATTTATTAACCCCTAATCTGCCCCCCACAACGTCGCCGACACCTACCTACACTTATTAACCCCTAATCTGCCGAGCGGACCTGAGCGCTACTATAATAAATGTATTAACCCCTAATCCGCCTCACTAACCCTATCATAAATAGTATTAACCCCTAATCTGCCCTCCCTAACATCGCCGACACCTACCTTCAATTATTAACCCCTAATCTGCCGACCGGAGCTCACCGCTATTCTAATAAATGTATTAACCCCTAAAGCTAAGTCTAACCCTAACACTAACACCCCCCTAAGTTAAATATAATTTTTATCTAACAAAATAAATTAACTCTTATTAAATAAATTATTCCTATTTAAAGCTAAATACTTACCTGTAAAATAAACCCTAATATAGCTACAATATAAATAATAATTATATTATAGCTATTTTAGGATTAATATTTATTTTACAGGCAACTTTGTAATTATTTTAACCAGGTACAATAGCTATTAAATAGTTAAGAACTATTTAATAGTTACCTAGTTAAAATAATTACAAATTTACCTGTAAAATAAATCCTAACCTAAGATATAATTAAACCTAACACTACCCTATCAATAAAATAATTAAATAAACTACCTACAATTACCTACAATTAACCTAACACTACACTATCAATAAATTAATTAAACACAATTGCTACAAATAAATACAATTAAATAAACTATCTAAAGTACAAAAAATAAAAAAGAACTAAGTTACAGAAAATAAAAAAATATTTACAAACATAAGAAAAATATTACAACAATTTTAAACTAATTACACCTACTCTAAGCCCCCTAATAAAATAACAAAGACCCCCAAAATAAAAAATTCCCTACCCTATTCTAAAATACAAAAATTACAAGCTCTTTTACCTTACCAGCCCTGAACAGGGCCCTTTGCGGGGCATGCCCCAAGAATTTCAGCTCTTTTGCCTGTAAAAAAAAACATACAATACCCCCCCCCCAACATTACAACCCACCACCCACATACCCCTAATCTAACCCAAACCCCCTTAAATAAACCTAACACTAATCCCCTGAAGATCTTCCTACCTTGTCTTCACCATCCAGGTATCACCGATCCGTCCTGGCTCCAAGATCTTCATCCAACCCAAGCGGGGGTTGGCGATCCATAATCCGGTGCTCCAAAGTCTTCCTCCTATCCGGCAAGAAGAGGACATCCGGACCGGCAAACATCTTCTCCAAGCGGCATCTTCTATGTTCTTCCATCCGATGACGACCGGCTCCATCTTGAAGACCTCCAGCGCGGATCCATCCTCTTCTTCCGACGACTAGACGACGAATGACGGTTCCTTTAAGGGACGTCATCCAAGATGGCGTCCCTCGAATTCCGATTGGCTGATAGGATTCTATCAGCCAATCGGAATTAAGGTAGGAATATTCTGATTGGCTGATGGAATCAGCCAATCAGAATCAAGTTCAATCCGATTGGCTGATCCAATCAGCCAATCAGATTGAGCTCGCATTCTATTGGCTGATCGGAACAGCCAATAGAATGCGAGCTCAATCTGATTGGCTGATTGGATCAGCCAATCGGATTGAACTTGATTCTGATTGGCTGATTCCATCAGCCAATCAGAAAATTCCTACCTTAATTCCGATTGGCTGATAGAATCCTATCAGCCAATCGGAATTCGAGGGACGCCATCTTGGATGACGTCCCTTAAAGGAACCGTCATTCGTCGTCTAGTCGTCGGAAGAAGAGGATGGATCCGCGCTGGAGGTCTTCAAGATGGAGCCGGTCGTCATCGGATGGAAGAACATAGAAGATGCCGCTTGGAGAAGATGTTTGCCGGTCCGGATGTCCTCTTCTTGCCGGATAGGAGGAAGACTTTGGAGCACCGGATTATGGATCGCCAACCCCCGCTTGGGTTGGATGAAGATCTTGGAGCCAGGACGGATCGGTGATACCTGGATGGTGAAGACAAGGTAGGAAGATCTTCAGGGGATTAGTGTTAGGTTTATTTAAGGGGGTTTGGGTTAGATTAGGGGTATGTGGGTGGTGGGTTGTAATGTTGGGGGGGGGGTATTGTATGTTTTTTTTTACAGGCAAAAGAGCTGAAATTCTTGGGGCATGCCCCGCAAAGGGCCCTGTTCAGGGCTGGTAAGGTAAAAGAGCTTGTAATTTTTGTATTTTAGAATAGGGTAGGGAATTTTTTATTTTGGGGGTCTTTGTTATTTTATTAGGGGGCTTAGAGTAGGTGTAATTAGTTTAAAATTGTTGTAATATTTTTCTTATGTTTGTAAATATTTTTTTATTTTCTGTAACTTAGTTCTTTTTTATTTTTTGTACTTTAGATAGTTTATTTAATTGTATTTATTTGTAGCAATTGTGTTTAATTAATTTATTGATAGTGTAGTGTTAGGTTAATTGTAGGTAATTGTAGGTAGTTTATTTAATTATTTTATTGATAGGGTAGTGTTAGGTTTAATTATATCTTAGGTTAGGATTTATTTTACAGGTAATTTTTTAATTATTTTAACTAGGTAACTATTAAATAGTTCTTAACTATTTAATAGCTATTGTACCTGGTTAAAATAATTACAAAGTTGCCTGTAAAATAAATATTAATCCTAAAATAGCTATAATATAATTATTATTTATATTGTAGCTATATTAGGGTTTATTTTACAGGTAAGTATTTAGCTTTAAATAGGAATAATTTATTTAATAAGAGTTAATTTATTTCGTTAGATAAAAATTATATTTAACTTAGGGGGGTGTTAGTGTTAGGGTTAGACTTAGCTTTAGGGGTTAATACATTTATTAGAATAGCGGTGAGCTCCGGTCGGCAGATTAGGGGTTAATAATTGAAGGTAGGTGTCGGCGATGTTAGGGAGGGCAGATTAGGGGTTAATACTATTTATGATAGGGTTAGTGAGGCGGATTAGGGGTTAATAACTTTATTATAGTAGCGCTCAGGTCCGCTCGGCAGATTAGGGGTTAATAAGTGTAGGTAGGTGTCGGCGACGTTGTGGGGGGCAGATTAGGGGTTAATAAATATAACATAGGGGTCGGCGATGTTAGGGCAGCAGATTAGGGGTACATAGGGATAACGTAGGTGGCGGCGATTTGCGGACGGAAGATTAGGGGTTAATTATTTTAAGTAGCTTGCGGCGACGTTGTGGGGGGCAAGTTAGGGGTTAATAAATATAATATAGGGGTCGGCGGGGTTAGGGGCAGCAGATTAGGGGTACATAAGTATAACGTAGGTGGCGGTCGGCAGATTAGGGGTTAAAAATTTTAATCGAGTGGCGGCGATGTGGGGGGAGCTCGGTTTAGGGGTACATAGGTAGTTTATGGGTGTTAGTGTACTTTAGGGTACAGTAGTTAAGAGCTTTAGAAACCGGCGTTAGCCAGAAAGCTCTTAACTCCTGCTATTTTCAGGCGGCTGGAATCTTGTCGTTAGAGCTCTAACGCTCACTGCAGAAACGACTCTAAATACCAGCGTTAGAAAGATCCCATTGAAAAGATAGGCTACGCAAATGGCGTAGGGGGATCTGCGGTATGGAAAAGTCGCGGCTGAAAAGTGAGCGTTAGACCCTTTAATCACTGACTCCAAATACCAGCGGGCGCCCAAAACCAGCGTTAGGAGCCTCTAACGCTGGTTTTGACGGCTACCGCCGAACTCTAAATCTAGGCCTAAGTGATGTGTAATAAAATAGAAAGAGAAAAAAAATTGTAAAAAAAGAAGAAGAAAAGACAGAGATGACATAGTGAATGTGTAACAAAATTGTGAGGAGGAAAATAAAGTGGAGTGCAAGAGTGAGGTGGGATGTATAAGTAAGACTGTTCAAAATCCTAAATGTCAGTGACACCCAAATCTCTGGGTCCTCCTTTTATGTTAGGTCAACTCTCTGTAGTGACCCTAAATGAATTGTCAGCCCTTTACCTGATCAATAGTCCATAATTATACAACCTGCTAACTCAAATAATAGTATCAACACACAAAGTTATTATACAATTAAGATTTGGTCACTATAAAGGTTGATGTCTAGTAATAAGTATCTGGAGTTGAGCATAGGTAATTATTAACAATTTTTACCTAAATTCTAAGTATACAGGAACCCCCAAAAAAGTAAATAAAATATCAAAATAACGTTAACTTCTACACTTAGAGATCTTAAATCCTGTATAGTTACACCAACAAGTCTTTGTTGATTTTGTCCCAGTGTCTTTTTATTTAGGAGATGGAATAAGTTTAGGGTTCCCCAAGGTATCTAGTACAAGTACAAGTACTTCTTTTGTGAAACAAGTTTATGTTGTCATTCGAGTCTACTCCTGTTTACTCAAAGTTTTAAGGCACCAGGAAATTGGGTCAAAACAGCAAACTCTCTTAACAGTTCACTATGATCCTGAGTATGTCTTTAGCAATTGCAGTAGAGATACTTGAGCCTTATTTGTGTATATATGTACTTTGAATAGGTTGCAGTGTTGACTTGTACCAACTTTCTTTAAATGGACTTTAACTTTGTTTGTAGACCACTTGTGGAGGGGTAGTATCGACATTTACCTACTTGCAGAACATGTAGTAGCTCTGCATAGGCACACACATTGCCTCTACTGTAAGGTTATTAGGTTTTTTAGCCCCAGATGCCAGTCAGTACCCCTGTTAAGCACTAGAGCTGGTCCTTAGCTTTCTCAACGTGTATGCCGTTGTTGAGCCCACTAGCATTAATGTATGACTTAAAGGGACAGTCAAGTCCAAAAAAACCTTTCATGTTTCAAATAAGGCATGTAATTTTAAACAACTTTCCAATTTACTTTTATCACCAATTTTGCTTTGTTCTCTTGGTATTCTTAGTTGAAAGCTAAACCTAGGAAGGCTCATATGATAATTTCTAAGCCCTTGAAGGCCGCCTCTAATCACATGCTTTTGTATTTGCTTTTCACAGCAGGGGAGAGCTAGTTCCTGTAAGCCATATAGATAACATTGTGAGCATGCCTGTGAATTGTGGCAGACACTGCACTAATTGGCTAAAATGAAAGTCAATAGATAATAAATAAAATGTCATGTGATCAGGGGGCTGTCAGAAGATGCTTAGATACAAGGTAATCACAGAGGTAAAAAGTATATTAATATAACCATGATGACTGTGCAAAACTGGGGAATGGGTAATAAATGGATGATCTATCTTTTAAGACAACAAAAATTCTGGTGTTGACTGTCCCTTTAAAATGAGTCTGGCTTCATATCATATACACTGCTGTGTCTCTTTACTTCAAGATCTGTTGTATATCATGTTTAAGTGCACAGCCCGTAACAGAATGTATTTTTGTACTTGCGGTTTAGGCGTCCTCTGGATACAGTTATGTAATGCTGGATCCAGGCCATCTTTTCAACTCAGCAGAGCTTCCTTTTCGGGCGTGAGGGGAACACCAGCACCAAACACCTCTGCCTGCTTGTGTCCCTCAATCCCCTCGCCAGGAATATCCGTTAGGCGGGTACCGGTCTTCCCTCTGGATAAAGACAGTGGGCTACACTCTGAATTCTGAGTTACTCCGTACTCCTTACATCCAACGGACCGCCTCCGCTTTGTCTGTTCATGCTGTGACATCAAGGATTGGCAATGGTTCAGCGGTCGAGCCGGTCAGCTTGTAGGACTTCCGTCAGCTAATCGGGTGATCTGATCATAGGATCCAGGCCTAAGGATCGTGGTAGCCTGGGGATTTCACCATTCTCCCTTCAGAGAGCTCAAAGTCAGCACTGCCTCGCTTGCTTGCTCCACCTACCCGGAAGTCTTCCCTTGAATGTTTGAGGGCACACATTGTTGCAAATGGTTTCATTTTTCGCAATTTTTTACAAATCACAAAATTCACACGAGCAAAGCTGCGGGTAACTGCTAATAATTTATAAAATGTTGAAAAGTAGCAGGGGCATTGCAAAGACCAAAAGGCATTACTAAATATTCATTGTGTCCATATTGGGATCAGAAAGCAGTTTTCCATTCATCACCTTGTCTTATCCGAACCAAATTGTAAACGCCTCTCAAATCAAGTTTTGTAAATATCTTAACTGAACCAAGCTTCTCAAGCAGTTCAGGTATGAGAGGAAAAGGATATTGGTTTCTAACATTAACTTTATTTAATTATCTGTAGTCTAAACAGGGTCTGAGACCACCATCTTTTTCTCTACAAAAGTATAGGTGCTCCTGCTGGGAAGGTATATGGTCGAATGAACCCCATTGCTATGTTTTCCTACAGGTAGTCTTAAAGAACTTTTAGTTCTGGTTCTGAAAAGCATAAATTGTTTCAAAAGATATTGCCACTCCGGGAAGCAGTTCTATTGGACAGTCATATGACCGATGAGGTGGAAGCTTATCTGCATTCTTTTTTTGTCATAGACAACTGCAAAATCTTGTTACTGATAAGGAAGCTTACAAATATCTGTTGAGTTCTTGCTATTAATGAAAAGTCCACATACGAAATGTCCACAGCACCAATTATTGGTGCTGTGGACATTTCGTATGTGGACTTTTCATAATGGGATTTGACAGTATACCTTGTCTTTATGGGCACCCATTATAACTTTTGTTTGCTCTTGCTATTGGCTACTGCTGTATGCAATATTTTAGAATGTTGACAATTCAGAAAATATTACTCAGATGGGAAAGATAGTTGTGAATTATGTTTAGATTATTAAGGGATTCAAGGAAATTAGATGAAATGTTATAGTCTCACAATATGCTGGTTGAAGAAACAACTCAACTTTGGTTTGTAACCGGACAAGAATGAACCCGTGAGCCATCCACTGTTTCCATTACAGTGGGTAAGGGTGTACGTACAAACTGGATTTTATTTTCTTCTGCAAATTTAATGTCCATAAAGTTACCTCCATCTCCGGAATCTATCATGACTGAAGCGGAAATATTCCGCTTATCATGATAAATGTAAATTGCCAGCAAGAAGTGGGGATGGCGAGTTAAATCTTGGCCTTCCTCTTATGCCACAGAGGAAAGAAATTGTGTGACTAAGGCCTCTAGTTATCAAGCCGTCAACCTCAAATACGCTGGAATTCCGCAGCATATTTGTGGCGAGGCTGATTCGCCTTAGTTATCAAGCCCTACACACCGGCAAAAGTAGAATTTAGTGACGTAAGCTTCGATCCGCCGGACTCAGTCCGACACAGATTGATTCTTACGTCACTCCAGATGTTCCGCACACAAGTTCAGCACAATCTGACTACTTTTGCTAGTTATCAAAAAACTAGCAGGTACGCTCTGCACTTTTCCGGCCAAGCGTACCTGGTTTTCAATCCGCCGTCATGGAGGTGGCGGATCCCATAGGAATCAATGGGAGTCTGACCATAGCGAAAGTTCATGTTCGCTGCTGCCCGACATCCCATTGAGTCCTATGAGAGCTGTCTACACCTAACACCCTAACATGTACCCCGAGTCTAAACACCCCTAATCTGTCCCCCCCTACACCGCCGCAACTAAATAAATGTATTACCCCCTAAACCGCCACTCCCGGACCCCACCGCCACTCTACTAAACTGATTAACCCCTAAACCGCCCCTCCCTGACCCCGCCGGCACTATAATAAATATGTTAACCCCTAAACTGCCGCTCCCGGACCCCGCCGCCACTATAATAAATATGTTAACCCCTAAACCGCCGCTCCCAGACCCCGCCGCCTCCTACATAATACCTATTAACCCCTATCCTGCCCCCCCTACACCGCCGCTACTATAATACATTTATTAACCCTTATCCTGCCCCCCCTACACCGCCGCCGCCTATAATACATTTATTAACCCCCATCCTGCCCCCCCTACCCCGCCGACACTATAATAAAATTATTAACCCCTAAACCTTAGTCTAACCCTAACACCCCTCCTAACTTAAATATTAATTAAATACATCTAAATATTATAACTCTTATTAACTAACGGCTAGATTTGGAGTTTTGCGTTAGAAGGGGTGCGTTAGCTACGCGTGCTTGTTTTTTCCGCGCACCTTTTAAATACTGCTGGTATTTAGAGTTCACAGAATGGCTGCGTTAGGCTCCAAAAAAGGAGCGTACAGGCATATTTACCGCCACTGCAACTCTCAATACCAGCGGTGCTTACGGACGCGGCCAGCTTCAAAAACGTGCAAAAAAGCAGCGTTCAGCTCCTAACGCAGCCCCATTGTTTCCTATGGGGAAACACTTCCTATGTCTGCACCTAACACCCTAACATGTACCCCGAGTCTAAACACCCCTAGCCTTACACTTATTAACCCCTAATCTGCTGCTCCCGCTATCGCTGACACCTGCATTACACTTTTAACCCCTAATCTGCCGCTCTGTACACCGCCGCAACCTACATTTTCCCTATGTACCCCTAATCTGCTGCCCCTAACACCGCCGACCCCTATATTATAATTATTAACCCCAAATCTGCCACCCCCCAACGTCGCCGCCACCTACCTACAATTAGTAACCCCTAATCCGCCTCACTCCCGCCTCAAAAACCCTATAATGAATAGTATTAACCCCTAATCTGCCCTCCCTAACATCGCCGACACCTAACTTCAATTATTAACCCCTAATCTGCGGACCGGACCTTGCCGCTACTCTAATAAATGGATTAACCCCTAAAGCTAAGTCTAACCCTAACACTAACACCCCCCTAAGTTAAATATAATTTTTATCTAACTAAATAAATTAACTCTTATTAAAGAAATGAATCCTATTTAAAGCTAAATACTTACCTGTAAAATAAACCCTAATATAGCTACAATATAACGAATAATTATATTGTAGCTATTTTAGGATTAATATTTATTTTACAGGCAACTTTGTATTTATTTTAACTAGGTACAATAGCTATTAAATAGTTAATAACTATTTAATAGCTACCTAGTTAAAATAATTACAAAATTACCTGTAAAATAAATCCTAACCTAAGTTACAATTAAACCTAACACTACACTATCAATAGATTCATTAAATAAAATACCTACAAATAAATACAATTAAACCTTACACTACACTATCAATAAATTAATTAAATAAAATACCTACAAATAAATACAATTAAATAAACTAACTAAAGTACAAAAAATAAAAAAGAACTAAGTTACAAAAAATAAAAAAATAATTTACAAACATTATAAAAAAAATTACAACAATTTTAAGCTAATTACACCTACTCTAAGCCCCCTAATAAAATAACAAAGCCCCCCAAAATAAAAAAATGCCCTACCCTATTCTAAAATAAAAATTGAAAAGCTCTTTTGCCTTACCAGCCCTTAAAAGGGCCTTTTGCGGGGCATGCCCCAAAGAAAACAGCTCTTTTGCCTGTAAAAAAAACATACAATACCCCCCCAACATTACAACCCACCACCCACATACCCCTAATCTAACCCAAACCCCCCTTAAATAAACCTAACACTAAGCCCCTGAAGATCTCCCTACCTTATCTTCACCATGCCGGGTATCACCGATCTGTCCAGAAGAGGCTCCGAAATCTTCATCCAAGCCCAAGCGGGGGCTGAAGAGGTCCATCATCGGGCTGAAGAGGTCCATGATCCGGCTGAAGTCTTGATCCAAGCGGGGGCTGAAGAGATCCATCATCCGGCTGAAGTCTGCTATCAAGCGGCATCTTCAATCTTCTTTCTTCCAGATCCATCTTCATCCCGCCGACGCGGAACATCCATCCTGGCCGACGACTTCCCGACGAATGACGGTACCTTTAAGGGACAACATCCAAGATGGTGTCCCTCGAATTCCGATTGGCTGATAGGATTTTATCAGCCAATCGGAATTAAGGTAGGAAAATTCTGATTTGCTGATGGAATCAGCCAATCAGATTCAAGTTCAATCCGATTGGCTGATCCAATCAGCCAATCAGATTGAGCTTGCATTCTATTGGCTGTTCCGATCAGCCAATAGAATGCGAGCTCAATCTGATTGGCTGATTGGATCAGCCAATCGGATTGAACTTGAATCTGATTGGCTGATTCCATAAGCCAATCAGAATTTTCCTACCTTAATTCCGATTGGCTGATAGAATCCTATCAGCCAATCGGAATTCGAGGGACGCCATCTTGGATGACGTCCCTTAAAGGAACCGTCATTTGTCGGGAAGTCGTCGGCCAGAATAGTTATTAAATAGTTATTAACTATTTAATAACTACCTAGCTAAAAGAAATACAAAATTACCTGTAAAATAAATCCTAACCTAAGTTACAATTAAACCTAACACTACACTATCATTAAATGAATTAAATAAATTAGATTCAAATAACTACAATTAAAATACAATTAAATAAACTAACTAAAGTACAAAAAATAAAAAAAAATAAGTTACAAAAAAAAAAAAATAAGTTACAAACATTTCAAAAATATTACAACAATTTTAAGCTACTTACACCTAATCTAAGCCCCCTAATAAAATAATAAAGCCCCTCAAAATAAAAAAAATGCCCTACCCTATTCTACATTAAAAAGTTAACAGCTCTATTACCTTACCAGCCCTTAAAAGGGCCTTTTGAGGGGCATGCCCCAAAGCAAACAGCTCTTTTGCCTGTAAAATAAAAATACAACCCCCCCAACATTAAAACCCACCACCCACACACCCCTACTCTAACCCAAACCCCCCTTAATAAACCTAACACTACCCCCCTGAAGATCATCCTACCTTTAGCCATCTTCAGCCAGCCGACCACGGATGGAACAGAAGAGGACATCCGCAGCTGCCGAAGTCTTCATCCAAGGGGCGCTGAAGAAGTCTTCCATCCGATTGAAGTCATCATCCAAGGGGCGCTGAAGAAGTCTTCCATCCGATTGAAGTCATCATCCAGGCGGCGTCTTCAATCTTCATCCATCCGGAGTGGAGCGGAGCCATCTTCAGACGAGCCGACGCGGAGCCATCCTCTTCCATCAGCCAATCAGAATATTCCTACCTTAATTCCGATTGGCTGATAGAATCCTATCAGCCAATCGGAATTCGAGGGACGCCATCTTGGATGACGTCCCTTAAAGGAACCGTCATTCGTCGGGAGACGCCGGAAGAAGAGGATGGATTAAATCAGCCAATCAGATTTTTCCTACCTTAATTCCGATTGGCTGATAGAATCGTCGTTAGTCCGTCGGTAGAAGAGGATGGCTCCGCGTCGGCTCGTCTGAAGATGGCTCCGCTCTGCTCCGGATGGATGAAGATTGAAGAAGCCGCCTGGATGATGACTTCAGTCGGATGGAAGACTTCTTCAGCGCCCCTTGGATGATGACTTCAATCGGATGGAAGACTTCTTCAGCGCCCCTTGGATGAAGACTTCAGCCGCTGCGGCTAAAGGTAGGATGATCTTCAGGGGGTAGTGTTAGGTTTATTTAAGGGGGGTTTGGGTTAGAGTAGGGGTGTGTGGGTGGTGGGTTTTAATGTTGGGGGGGTTGTATTTTTATTTTACAGGCAAAAGAGCTTTTTTCTTTGGGGCATGCCCCGCAAAAGGCCCTTTTAAGGGCTGGTAAGGTAATAGAGCTGTTAACTTTTTAATGTAGAATAGGGTTGGGCATTTTTTTTTATTTTGGGGGGCTTTGTTATTTTATTAGGGGGCTTAGATTAGGTGTAAGTAGCTTAAAATTGTTGTAATATTTTTGAAATGTTTGTAACTTATTTTTTTTAACTTAGTTTTTTTTATTTTTTGTACTTTAGTTAGTTTATTTAATTGTATTTAATTGTAGTTATTTGTAGCTAATTTATTTAATTAATTTAATGATAGTGTAGTGTTAGAATTAATTGTAACTTAGGTTAGGATTTATTTTACAGGTAATTTTGTATTTCTTTTAGCTAGGTAGTTATTAAATAGTTAATAACTATTTAATAACTATTCTAACTAGCTAAAATAAATACAAAGTTACCTGTAAAATAAATATAAATCCTAAAATAGCTACAATGTAATTATTAATTTCATTGTAGCTTTCTAAGGGTTTATTTTACAGGTAAGTATTTAGTTTTAAATAGGAATAATTTATTTAAGTATAGTGTAGTGTTAGCTGTAATTGTAACTTAGGTTAGTTTTTATTTTAAATGTAAATTTCTCTTTATTTTAACTAGGTAGCTATTAAATAGTTAATAACTATTTAATAGCTATTGTACCTAGTTAAAATGAATTGAAAGTTGCTTGTAAAATAAAAATAAATCCTAAAATAGCTACAATATAATTATTATTTATATTGTAGCTATATTAGGGTTTATTTTAAAGGTAAGTATTTAGTTTTAAATAGGATTAATTTAGTTAATAAGAGTTATAATATTTCAATGTATTTAATTAATATTTAAGTTAGGGGGGTGTTAGGGTTAGGGTTAGACTTAGGTTTAGGGGTTGATAATTTTATTATAGTGGCGGCGGTGTAGGGGGGGCAGATTAGGGGTTAATAAGTTTAATATAGGTATAATGTAGGTGGCTCCGGGAGCGGCGGTTTACGGGTTAATACATTTATTATAGTTGCGGCAGTGTCCGGGAGCGGCGGTTTAGGGGTTAATAACTTTATTTAGTTGCGGGGGGCTCCGGGGGCGCTGGTATAGGGGGTAGAACAGTGTAGTTTAGTGTGGGGGCTTAGTGACAGCTTGTCAATAAAGCTGTAAAAAAGCCGAAGAGCAGGGAGATCGGATGACACAGTCCGCTGCTCATCGCCCCGTACTTGGTGCGCGGCTTTTTGACAGCTTTATTGATAACTTTGGAGAGCATATTCAGGTCCGCGGCGGTGATGGTAGGCGAGCTTAGGCGGGCGTATTGGGGCCGGCGATGGCAGGTAAGTAGACACGTTTATAACTAGAGGCCTGTGTCTCAATGCCCAACATAGGGATCATCCAGGCTTTTTTTGTGACATTGAGCAGTCAGGGTGATAGTTCTCTTGGCTTATTTGGGCAAGTAATGGCATAATGTCCTGAATTTTAACAATATAGATACAGGTTCTGAGAGAGACAACACTGTTTTTCTTCTAATGAAAGTGGTGTCCAGACTAAGTTCACTTGCATGGGTTCAAGTATCAGCTGGTGCATGAAGGAAAATAAGAAGCAGGAAAATTTGACTAAATCCTGGAACTTGAACTTAAGGTAGAAAAACTTTGTCTTTTCATCCTTTACTTTGAAAGCCTTTGCTCAATATGAATGGAAAACTGATTAATCCAGATTTTCAGGAATATCTACTCAAATAAATTAATTTTTAAAGGAGTCAGCTAGTCCTCTCAGGAAATTAAATCTTTGAGCTGATTGGTTTCAAGTTGTGTCTGCTATCAATTGACAAAATTCAGCAGCATATTCTGCTACAGAATGGCTTTTTTGGTGAAGATTCAGTAATGTTGCCTCAGCTGTAACACAACGATTAGGGTCATCAAAAACCAGGCAAGTAGCATTAGTAAAATCATTTAGATTACCTAATATCAGACTTCCTGCTCAAGTAATGGTGATGCCTAAGCTAAAGCCTCAACCAGTAGAGAGAAAATAATTGCAATCTTGATTTTGTCTGTGCAAAATCTAGAGGGGTGCATCAGAAAATGCAAATACCATTGACTGAGGAACGCCGCAACTATCTCCTCTAAACTTCTTAGGTAAAGGCAGATGAACATCTGGGGTAGATTAGCAGCAGCTACTGGAGGACTGATCCCAGAAACATTTCCATGGAGGGAATGCATTTCATTTTGCAGATCAGCTACTTCACCTTGTAGAGATTGGATAGTCTGTTCCTAGTCTGTATAGTCTCAGTTAGGGTATTAATCTATAGTATAATACTGAATCTGTATCTGAAGACTCCATTTTGTGGCCTGATTATTCTGCAATGCTACTGATACTCAGCAGGAAGGAATCCAGTAGCTGACACTGGAAAAACAGGAACACAGGGGTCTAGTTTAAAAACGTAAAGAAAGTTGCATATTCCAAAAACAAGCCTAAGTGAAGTATTGGAGAAGTGGGGAGAGCAGTCAAACAAGCTGGAGTCAATACATGGGAAGGCAAACTTTAAATAACAGCAAGATTAAGGGTGAGCAAACATCCACAATAATCAGGAAATGCAATATGGCAGACAGTGCCCTCATAAAGTTCCAGAACCAGACACATGATCAGTGTGAGGTGAAGAGATGTCAATATAAGAATGCAGGAACAAAGTTCAAGGTAATATAAGAAATCAAACAGGTCTGTGTTCTGAAGTAGCAGGTTGAGAGAGCAAAGGGTTAGTACCAGAGAGACAAGGGTTCAATGCCAAAGGCTCCTAACAATAAAATAGTGAAACTAGGACATCAATAATACATCGGTAGGAGCTGGGAGATTTTGGGTATACTGTACATATGTATCAAGGACCAGATTACGAGAAGAGCGCTAATTAACGCTTGAGCATTAATTGTACTCAAAGTAAGCTTTTTGCGCACGTCAGGTTACGATTGTATTAAGAGTTGAACATAAACTGCTTTAGCTTGTGAGCTAACCCCACAAGCACAAAAAGTCGAACTTACAATATTGAATGCGCATTCACATATTCCCCCATAGAAGTCAATGGAGCAAACCACTCTTGCGCAAACCTGATCGCATATTCTCAAGTGTGATAACCCAACATGAAAATATGAATATTTCACATTACAATGTTCTTCACATAACAGAAAATGTTCTATTTATTCATAAATAAATATTTTTATATATATATATGAATTATGTTTTTTGGTTATCTATCTATATTATAGGTTAAAATATATACATATATATATAGGAATATCAATTTAGAAATACTTAGAACAAATACTGCAGAACATTGTAATGTGAAATATTTACTGTAAATACACAGTTAATCACTTTATTAAATATGAATATTGCATAAATATGTTTTTACTTTTTTTTCATCTACTTAGCTGCAAAGAGCTCCAATGCACTGATATATATAGAGAAAAAAGTAGTGTGACACCACAGAAAGAGTATACTTTTTAGCACACCAATGACCACAATATTTACAATTTCTCATATATTGGAAAAAATGCAAAATGGATAAAACATAAATGTTATTGAAATATAAGTTTAAAGATGAGAATAGAAAATAAAACAAATTTGAGAGTGGTTGTGAGTGGGTGTATACACTCGGATATCTAAGTACCTTTATGGTGAATGTGTTATAACACTAATATCTCCTGTTCACATATCCATGCAACCAAATTGTAAAAAGGAGTATACAAAAGTATTTAAGACAATCTATCATTTGTGTACATAATGTGGTATTAAAGGATACTTATTAGACAATAACATATAGTTTAAAAAAATGTTAACTAGGTGATACAATTGTACCAAATAATGTCATTTCTTCTAATATTATTTTTAGCAAGAGTATTTATGCCTATTGTATGGCAAAAGACCAAATACTATCTGAGAAAAATTGTAAGACCCTTTTCTGTATTATAACGTGTTAATAAAAATCAGTTGATATTTGTGGGTGAAAATAATTTCCCAGACAGAATATTGTAACATATGCTAAAAATAGATAAGTTGTGCAGTGTAAAGAGATTGCTTTAAAAATAAACTATCATTAGTAGTGATGTCGCGAACCTAAAAATTTCGGTTCGCGAACGGCGGACTCGAACTTCTGCAACTGTTCGCGAACCGGGCGAACCGCCATAGACTTCAATAGGCAGGCGAATTTTAAAACCAACAGGGACTCTTTCTGGCCACAATAGTGATGGAAAAGTTGTTTCAAGGGCACTAACACCTGGACTGTGGCATGCCGGAGGGGGATCCATGGCAAAACTCCCATTGAAAATGACATAGTTGATGCAGAGTCTGGTTTTAATCCATAAAGGGCATAAATCACCTAACATTCCTAAATTGTTTGGAATAACGTGCTTCAAAAAATAAGGTATGATGTTGTATCGATCATGTAGTGTAAGGGTTACGCCCGCTACACAGTGACAGACCAAACTCCCCGTTTAAAGGTACAGTCTACACCAGAATTTTTATTGTTTTAAAAGATAGATAATCCCTTTATTACCCATTTCCCAGTTTTGCATAACTAACTCATTTATAATAATATACTTTTAACCTCTGTGATTATGCAATTAGATTACACTAGCAGACTGATGTTTCACAGTCAAAAAAGTTTTTTTAAAAAATATTTACACTACTGTTATAACAAATATGATTAGTGGCACTAGTTGGCAAGTGGGCCTGGCACACACGCTGGCAGGAAGGCAACTGCAATTAGATTACACTAGCAGACTGATGTTTCACAGTCAAAAAAGTTTTTGTTTTAAATATTTACAATACTGTTATAACAAATATGATTGGTGGCACTAGTTGGCAAGTGGGCCTGGCACACACGCTGGCAGGCAGGCAACTGCAATTAGATTACACTAGCAGACTGATGTTTCACAGTCAAAAAAGTTTTTGTTTTAAATATTTACAATACTGTTATAACAAATATGATTGGTGGCACTAGGTGGCAAATGGGCCTGGCACACATGCTGGCAGGCAGGCAACTGCAATTAGATTACACTAGCAGACTGATGTTTCACAGTCAAAAAAGTTTTTTTTAAAATATTTACACTGCTGTTATAACAAATATGATTGGTGGCACTAGTTGGCAAGTGGGCCTGCACACACGCTGGCAGGTAGGCAACTGCAATTAGATTACACTAGCAGACTGATGTTTTACAGTCCAAAAAGTTTTTTTTAAAATATTTACACTACTGTTACAACAAATATGAGTGGTGCCACTAACTTGGCAAGTGGGCCTGGCACACACGCTGGCAGGCAGACAGGCAACTGCAATTAGATTACACTAGCAGACTGATGTTTCACAGTCAAAAAAGTTTTTTTTTTTTAAATATTTACACAAATGTTATAACAAATATGATTGGTGGCACTAGTTGGCAAGTGGGCCTGGCACACACGCTGGCAGGCAGGCAACTGCAATTAGATTACACTAGCAGACTGATGTTTCACAGTCAAAATTACACAGGCAAAAAAAAAGATGTTCTAGCCCTAAAAAGGGCTTTTTGAGGTGCTGTCCTTACAGCAGAGATCAGATGAGTCCTTCAGGACTGTAGTGGACACTGAATAAACTAGCCTAGCTATGAATTTCCCTATAAAATCAGCAGCAGCTACACTATCCCTCCTCTCACTAAGAATGCAGGATCAGAATGAATCTAAAATGGCTGCTGTCCAGGAGCTGGGAGGGTCTGGGAGGGAGTGTCTGCTGCTGATTGGCTAAAATGTGTCTGCAGACTGTGAGATACAGGGTCAAAGTTTACTCAATGATGACGAATAGGAGGCGGATCGAACATCGCATATGTTCGCCCGCCGCGGCGAACAAGCTATATTCGCCGGCGAACTATTCGCGACATCACTAATCATTAAAAGCAAACTATGTTGTCTTATTTAAGTACGATACATATTGGTTACATGTTAAGCAATAATGTCTCACCACTCCTGAAAATGAATTATCAAGTTTGCTATCCAAAAGTATCTGAAATTACTATTAGTATTATCTAGTAGTCATTGCCGGTATTCTTAATTAGAAGAGTGTCAAAAATATTGTAGATACTGCAATTTAATGTGAGCGAAAGTCTCACACATAAGTAATCGTGTGATATTGTATTTAATGCTCGCCTCCCATATTATACTAGTAGGGTATAAGTATACACTTCCACCACATCTCAAATATAATTTAAAAGTAGATGACCCCATGCATCCCCATACCCGATCCCCTAACATGTTTTGTTAGGCAGCTTTTTCAAAGGTGGAGCCGCTGCCAATTTTTCATATTTAAATAATGAAACTCTGAGATAACCTCATAGTGATGTATATTGCTATGATTGGATATCGCAAGTGTCACTCATTCTGGGATAGTCAGTAACCATTTGTATTTGAACGCTCTAATAGGATTGGGTATATGAACTGTGAATCTTCCATTTCATTCCCAGATCGTATTACTATAATGAATATATCTGATAGATATATATTTAGCACTTTTTGAGCTATTAATGGTATATGTAATTAAGAACACAAAAGGGTGTTTGATTATTTTGCAACCTTTGGAATATAATTACAGCAGTTTTACCGCAATAAATAGGTGTGGTGAAAAAAGTGAGAAAAGGAAAAAAATTGTGAAATATTTTTCTAGTGAAATTATGATTATAAATCTAAAATTAATTGTGAATAAAAAATGATATTATAATATCACTATCAGGATAGTGGGTTTATTGTGTCTTTGTAAAGTATATGTGATTAATCATGAATGAACATTAATAAAATCTTTCTAAAAAATATATAAGTAAAATTATGTTTTAGAAACAATCAATTATGAAGTATAAAACTAATGTGAGTAAAGAAGAGAGTATATAGTATCATCTAGTAATCCTAAGTGTGTTTGTGAACTAGGTAACCTTTGTGGAACATCAAACACCAGTGCCGTATCAAGGTATATGTAAACAATAGACACTGAGAATGTGAATACGTGTTTACTGTACTATGTACCTTAGTGTACTGTATATATTAGGTATGATACTCTTCTCTTAGTTGAAAGCAACATTTATTGTTATATTCATTTTAAAAGGCTCTTATCCAAATGATAATCATAAGTGTGTCCAAATGAACACATCATTGTTTCTACAGTAAGGTAAATATTAATAATTATTGTCTCTTAGTATTTACATTCATCCATTGAAGAAAGCAGTAAACATTATTTTGTTCATGTAAGCCATTTGGGTGGACTGTGTTTAATTAATATATCCATTTACATTCTGCTTTTAAAAGTGCCTCTTCAAGGTTACCTCCTCTCATTCCAAGGGAGATTTTTTCCAAACCTGCACATTTTAAATTTCTGGGGTTGGAATTATGGTATTGTAGAAAATGTGACACCACTGATGGTAGTG
Organism: Bombina bombina; assembly: GCF_027579735.1. Lineage (NCBI taxonomy): Eukaryota > Metazoa > Chordata > Amphibia > Anura > Bombinatoridae > Bombina > Bombina bombina. Next base: position 368,040,210 of record NC_069499.1, on the reverse strand, counting down.
TCCTACCTATACGATCGGGCTGATTGACACCCCCTGCTAGATTGGCTGCAAATCTGCAAGGGGCAGCATTGCACAAGCAGTTCACCAGAACTGCTTGTGCAATGATAAATGCCGACAGTGAATGCTGTCTGCGTTTATCAATGTGCGGTGGACATGATACACTACATTGTTTAATGTCTGTCCGCACTTTAGTAAATCAGCCTCCAAGACTACAATCGTAATTTTGCAAGCCATTTTCATTCCGCTGATATACCTAAATAAACTATTAACCCCTAATCAGCCATCCCCCTACATCGCAAAGTACCTAAATAAACTATTTACCCCTAAACCGCCATCCCTCACAATGCAAAGTACCTAAATAAATTATTAACCCCTAAACCGCCATTACCCCACAACGTAAAGTAAACTAACATCTAAACCCCCTAACCTAACACTCCCTAATTTAAACCAAATTAAAATACCCCTAGATTAACTAAAAAAAAATCTTAACTACCTTAAAAAAAAACTACCTGTATAATTGAATAAAAACCTAATCTTACCTTTAAAAATAAAAACCTAACATTACACACAAAAAAACATAGATATGTGCAATTCGTTTCGGATTGATTCGGCAAATTCTGCAAATTCAGAGATTCGGATCGAACCAAATTTCCGAATTAAAATACTGCAGAATTTACCGAATAAATCCGAATTAGGTCGGATTTATTCGGTAAATTCGGATGGCCATGGATTACACTAGTATTGTACAGTATATTAGGTTATATCACTCTGCTATGGGTTACACCTAATATACAGTACATCATACTAGTCTAATACACAGCACACATACCGAAATTCCGAATTTCCGAACTAAACCGAATCAAACCGAATCCAGTTGAATTTTTTCGAATCCGAATGAATCCGAAATGAATTTCGAATCGATCTGAAACAAATTCGAAAAACTCTGAATCGATCCGAACCGAAACAAATTTTTCGATCATGCACATATCTAAAACATAACCCTAACATTACAAAAAATAAAAAAAATAACTTTAGCAAAAATAGAAAAACTAGCATTACAAAAAAAACTAACATTACCAAAAATAAAAAACTAACATTTAAACCCCCCCTAACGTTATAGAAAATAAAAAAAAGAATTACCAAAAATAAAAAAATTTAATCCTATTCTAATACCCCTTAAAAAACAACCCCAAAATAAAAAAAAACACTATTCTAAAAATGAACTACTACCAATAGCTTTTGTATTAGGGCATTGCCCTAAAGCAATCAGCTCGTTTTGTGAGAAATAAAAACACTAACCCCTCTAACATTACAACCCCCCACCCCCAAACCCACAAAAAAAAAACTAACTAAAAAAAAAAAAATTACCCATTGTCCTGAAAAATCTTTTTTTTATTTTCTATATTAGTTTTTTTTTTGTAATGTTAGTTTTTTTTTATTTTTGGTAATGATAGTTTTTTTTGTAATGTTAGCTTTTTTATTTTTGGTAAAGTTTTTTTTCTTTGTAATGTTAGGGTGTTTTATTTTGTGTAATGTTAGGTTTTTATTTTTAAAGGTAAGATTAGGTTTTTATTCAATTATACAGTTATTTCTTTTTTTTAAGGTAGTTAAGATTTTTTTTAGTTAATCTAGGGGTATTTTAATTTGTTTTAAATTAGGGAGTGTTAGGTTAGGGGGTTTAGATGTTAGTTTATAACTTTGCATTGTGGGGAAATGGCGGTTTAGGGGTTAATAGTTTATTTAGGTACTATGCATTGTGCAGGATGGCGGTTTAGGGGTGAATAGTTTATTTAGGTACTTTGCGATGTAATGTAATGGCTGTCTAGGGGTTAATAGTTTATTTAGGTACTTTGCGATGTGGGGTTATGGCGGTCTAGGGGTTAATAGTTTATTTAGGTACTATGCATTGTGCAGGATGGCGGTTTAGGGGTGAATAGTTTATTTAGGTACTTTGCGATGTAATGTAATGGCTGTCTAGGGGTTAATAGTTTATTTAGGTACTTTGCGATGTGGGGTTATGGCGGTCTAGGGGTTAATAGTATATTTAGGTACTATGCATTGTGCAGGATGGCGGTTTAGGGGTTAATAGTTTATTTAGGTACTTTGCGATGTGGGGTTATGGCGGTCTAGGGGTTAATAGTTTATTTAGGTACTTTGCGATGTAAAAGGATGACGTGATTAGGGTGTTAGGTTTTGTTCCCACTTTTTTGTCTCCATTGATGTCTATGGGGGAATACATGCACGCGCATGCAAAAATTCTGGTTAGGATATTTGCAGTTTTTAGTTACCACTAGCGCAAAATAAAGTTTTTTTGCAACTTGTAATACCAGTGGAACCCAACAAGCACAAAAAGCTAGCAATGTTTTTGCTAAAGGAAAAAAAATATTTAAAACCCTTCACTTGTAATCTAGCCCATAATATTTTATTTATATGTATTATATTATATAATGCTGTAATAAATATTTTAAGTCTTGTCATGGTTTTAAAAATTGTGTTTTTTTTGCTTTAGGCGTTTCCCCCCCCCCCCCCCCCCCTTGTTTTAGGAAGAATATTTCATGTTCACGATATTAATATTTCATTGAAGACAGTAGCCGCAGCTTTGGAGTTTTACAAAAGTGCACTTTTTTTTTTACTTTGCACTGTGTAAAATGTGTTGTTTTGGAATTTACAGGTTTTTCCTATTATATTTTAAATGGCAATATACTTTGTCACTGTTATAAATGTGTTATACTTGTGAAACTAATATTGAGATTGCACTGTAAGAAACGTGTTATGAATATAACATTTAATTTACGTAGGGATTATCTGAATTGCTACTACACAGAAACCATTTTTTGTTTTAGTGAACACACTGAGGCCTATTTATCAAGCTCTGAATGGAGCTTGAGGGCCCGTGTTTTTTGGCGAGCCTGCAGGCTCTCCAGAAACAGCAGTTATGAAGCAGCGATCTAAAGACTTCTGCTCCATAACCCTGTCCGTCTGCTCTGGAAGTGATTATGAAGCACCAGATTTCTTGATTTAGGTTCAACCCACTTTTCTCTTCTTTGAGACTTCCTCCAGCACAGCGAACAGTTTTCAGCATCCATTGCTGATACCTTTGGGTCATGTGCCTCAACCTGGTACATTTAATTTGTCAGCTGGTAACAAAAATAGAAAAATCATAGAAAAAAAGACATTGACCAAAATTACAAGTTGTGCACTAAACCAGGTGCATAAAAAAACGCCAAAAAAATAGCGGTATCACACTCTCAATAGCGCTGCCACTACAAGTTACTGAAAAACCTTCTATTGTTGTGCGGTATGGTGTGTTAAGCTCCATACCGCACAAAACACAAGGCTTGACTTGACGTGCTTGTGCACGTTTTCCCCCATAGACATCAATGGAGAGAAAGTGTTAGAAAAAACTAACACCTGCGATCGCGGAATGGCGATCGCCATAACGCAATCCCCATTGATGTCTATGGGGAAAAGAAAATTATGTAAAAAGCTACCCTAACATAAACTCCTAGTATAATTACCCCTAATCTGCCGTCCTCGACATCGCAGACACTAAATAAAGTTATTAACCCCTAAACCGTCGACCCCCACATCGCTACTAATAAAATAAACCTATTAACCCCTAAACCACGGCTCCCTACATCGCTACTAATAAAATAAACCTATTAACCCCTAAACCGCCATCCCCACAATACAATAAACCTAATTAAACTATTAACCCCTAATCCCCCTAAATTAACCCCAATTACATAAAATAAAAAAATATTAAGTTCAAATTAAAATGGAAAATCCTAACATTACTTAAAAAAACAAAACCTTAGATTAAATTAAAATAAATAAACCTAAAATTTAAAAAAAAAAAAAAGTCTAAAATTACAGAAAAAAACAAACCAAATTATCAAAAATAAAACAATTATACCTAATCTAATACCCCTATAAAAATAAAAAAGCCCCCCCAAAAAAACACCCCTTAATCTAACAGTAATACCAATAGCCCTTAAAAGGTGTGGTGGAGCTGCCCAAAACCTAAGCCGTTATGGTGTGTTAAGCTCAATACCGCACAAAACACAAGGCCTGACTTGACATGCTAGATTGTAAGTTCCCACGGGAATAGGGCCCTTGATTCCTCCTGTATGTGTTTGTAAATTCTGTCCTATCTCTTAGTCTTAGAAGTTTTATATTATTGTTTAATTTAAATGAACTGTATGCATGGACAGCGCTACGGAATATGATGGCGCTTCATAAATAAAGTGTAATAATAATAATAATAATAATAATAATAATAATGGCCTTCTTAGCTCTGGTCAGACTAGGTATCCAGGTCCCTAAAACTCCTGAAACAGCTTTACTACATTTAGGGCTACACCCTTTATCGAAATAACAAAATTATCTTTGCATCTACTTATTTACTGCTGTTAAGTTAGCTATAGCTAGAGCCTGGAAAAAAGACAGCCCTCCAGTATGGCACACAATCTTAGACATCATGGCCTACATTAGCTCCATGGAGAGTAACATTTTTTTTTATACTAAACAAAATAGATTTATTTGTACTAATATGGGAAAATTGGTCTACTGCCTACAAAGCTAACTGGAAACCTAGGATAACCCTATAATTTATCTAAGTATCATGTTGTAAATCCTCAACTACATTAGAACAAGAGCTTCTACCCCCTCCCCATGCCCCCCCACTTCCACTCATACAAGAGTACATCTACCACACGTACCTACACTGTCTATGTCTGCATATAGTGGACGTGTGAGGTTCTTCATTGTATATGTCAGGGGCAAATTATGCCCCCCTCTCATTTTTGTTACGCCACTTATTGTATGTGTATCTCTACTGTATTACAAAACCCTTGCTTTTCAACAATTATGTTTGTATTGATATGGTTCATTTTTAATTTTCAATAAAGCTTTTGAAAACTAAAAAAAAAGAAAAAAAAGGGCTTTTTGTAGGGCACTGCCCTAAGTTAAAAAGCTCTTTTACCTCAAAAATACAGATTAACCCCTAACAGTAAACCCCACAACCCACCAAACCCCACACAAAAAAAAAACTAACACTAAAAAAACCTAAGCTACCCATTGCCCCTAAAGGGGCATTTGCCCTTAAAAATAAAAAATATCCCTAATCTAAAAAAAAAAAAAAACACCCCAAAAAATAAATAAAAGCCTAAGTCTAACCCCAAAATAGGTACACACCATTCCTGAAGTCCAGCGGTGAAGGTCTTCTTCCAGGTGGCGACATCTTCATCCAGCGTAGGGACCTCTTCTATTTTCATCCAGGGAGATGGTGGCCACAGAACAGGATCCTCTTCATGCGATCGATGCCGCACACTGAAGCTTGAATGCAAGGTACCTGTTTTATATTTGGGGTAACTTGCATTCCTATTGGCTGAAAAATTCAAATAGCCAATAGGATGAGAGCTACTGAAATCCTATTGGCTGTTTAAATCAGCCAATAGGATTTCAGTAGCTCTCATCCTATTGGCTGATTTGAATTTTCCAGCTAATTTCTGTTCCACGGCCGCCTTCGCTCTGCTCCGCCATCACCCTGGATGAAGATAGAAGAGGTCCCCTCACTGGATGAAGATGTCGCCGCCTGGAAGAAGACCTTCACCTCTGGACTTCAGGAATGGTGAGTACCTATTCCGGGGTTAGACTTAGGCTTTTTTTTCTTTTTTGGAGTGTTTTTTTTATATTAGGGATTTTTTTTTTATTTTAATGGGCTGCAAAAGAGCTGATTGCCCTTTTAAGGTCAATGTCCATACAAATGCCCCATTAGGGGCAATGGGTAGATTAGGATTTTTAGTGTTAGGTTTTTTTAGTTTGGGGGTTTGGTGGGTTGGGGGTTTACTGTTAGGGGTTCATTTGTATTTTTGAGGTAAAAGAGCTGTTTAACTTAAGGCAATGCCCTACAAAAGGCCCTTTTAAGGGCTATTCGTAGCTTAGTGTTAGATTAGGGGGTGTTTTATTTTGGTGGGCTTTTATATTTTTATAGGGGTATTACATTAGCTTTAATTTTTTATTTTGGATAATTTGATTTATTTTTTTCTGTAATTTTAAACTTTTTTATTTTTTGTAATTTTAGATTTATTTATTTTAATTTAATCTTAGTTTTTTTTTAAGTAATGTTAGTATTTTTTATTTAAATTTTAACTTAGTATTTTTTATTTTATGTAATTGGGGTTAATTTAGGGAGTGTTAGGTTAGGGAACTTAGTGATGAAATTAGTTATTAATAGTTTAATTAGGTTTATTGCGTTGTGGGGGATGACTTCTTAGGGGTTAATAGTGTAATTAGGTTTATTGCGTTGTGGGGATGGCAGTTTAGGGGTTAATAGTTTTAGTTTAGTAGTAGCAATGTGGGAAGCCAGAAGTTTAGGAGTTAATAGGTTTATTTTAGTAGTAGCGATGTGGGGAGATGGCAGTTTAAGGGTTAATAGGCTTATTTAGTGTTGGCGATGTGGGGGGTGGGCAGTTTAGGGGTTAATAGGTTTATTTAGATTTGGCTATGTGGGGGTCGGTGGTTTAGGAGTTATATGTTTAATATAGTATTTGCTATGCGGGGTGGCAGTTTATGGGTTAATTGGTAGTTTATAGGTGTTAGTGTACTTTGTAACATTTTAGTTATGAGTTTTGTGAAACATTTTTGTTTCGCAAAATCCATAACTACTGGTCTCAGATAGCAGAATGGATCACTGCCCTACATTGGTTAACAGAAGCCAATCATGTCTCATGGTTCAAATTAGAAAGTGGACTTATCCATTCTTACTATTTCAAAGCTTTACTTCATACACCTTTTGTTAGTATCCCATTGGAAGTAAAAACATCAGTGTTGTTAGTAATGTCATATTGGTTTGTCCAAAAATTAGTAAAGAGCTCAACTTTCACTTTAAAAGATCCAAGTTTCTACCTATAGTAGGTAACCCGGAATTTCTAGAAGGTTTAAGATCAAAAGTGTTTAAAAACTGGATAAAGAGTTCATTTTTGTTGATCAATGTAGGAAAATGGCCTAATTAAACCATTTCAAAATTTGAAGAATTATTTTTTTTTTATTACAGTTTTATGCGTTCTAACTGATTAGACATTTCCCCTGGGCCATTACTCCAAAACATAACATAGGATGGAACTGGGTTGGGATAGATGGCCTTATATCCAAATATATTGAGGGGAAACTGAAAATCTCTATTTGGCATGGACTTTTTATGAATAAGTAAGGTTAGACACAATTACAAAAATTAATATCAGCCGTTTGAGATCAGTCCAGAACTAGACCCAATAGCTAGAGTGAATGTACAACACACTCTAGCACACTGAGAGAACCCCAGGATGTGACCCACTCTTAAAGTATTGAGTAATGTAGTGCAAAATAAATAGAATAAATTACTCACAAAGAGGAGCTGCGTACTGAATGCAGAGCTGTAGTCAGGTTGGCTTAAAGGTAGGCGTAGCTAGGAGAATGATCAGATAAGCAGAAATCAGTAACATATTCAGGCAGGAATATATAAATCCAAAAGTGTTGTATAAACAAAGTAGAGGTCAGATACAATTCAGGCAGGCACAGGTTAATCCAAAAGAGTTGTTAGGCAAAGCAGAGGTCAAGTTACAGTTCTGGCAGACACAGGTTAATTAAAAAGAGTTGTCAGGCAAAGCAGAGGTCAAGTTACAGTTCAGGCAGGCACAGGTTAATCCAAAAGAGTTGTCAGGCAAAGCAGAGGTCAAGTTACAATTCAAGCAGGCACAGGTTAATCCAAAAGAGTTGTCAGGCAAAGCAGAGGTCAAGTTATAATTCAGGCAGGCACAGGTGAATCCAAAAGAGTTGTCAGGCAAAGCAGTGATCAATTTACAGCTCAGGCAGGCACAGGTTAATCCAAAAGAGTTGTCAGGCAAAGCACAGGTCAAGTTACAGTTTAGGCAGGCACAAGATAACATAGAATAGAACGTACCCAGGATACAGATGAATCCTACAAACAGGCAGTGAGGATCTGAGATGTAGTGATGTCGCAAACCTAAAATTTTGCGTTCGCAAACAGCGAACGCGAACTTCAGCAAAAGTTCATGAACGGGCGAACTGCCATAGACTTCAATAGGCAGGCGAATTTTAAAACCCACAGGGACTCTTTCTGGCCACAAAAGTGATGGAAAAGTTGTTTCAAGGGTACTAACACCTGGACTGTGACATGCCGGAGGGGGATCCATGGCAAAACTCCCATGGAAAATTACATAGTTGATGCAGAGTCTGTTTTTAATCCATAAAGGGCATAAATCACCTAAAATTCCTAAATTGTTTGGAATAAAGTGCTTTAAAACATCAGGTATGATGTTGTATCGTTCAGGTAGTGTAAGGGTTATGCTCGCTTCACAGTGACAGACCAAACTCCCCGTTTAACGCACCGCAAACAACTGCAAACAGTCCATTTGCACAACCGCAAACTCCCCATTTGCACAAGGTTGGATACCAAGCTAGCCATGTCCCGTTCCTTTTCCTCACTGATGTCACTGCGCGTGCAATCACTTCCTGGGGTAACAGAACATGCTCCACCCACAAGATGCTCCTATTATATTACTGCACTGAGGATGCTGCCTGTATCTGTATGTCCTGCTCCCTGGCCGGAGAGCACAGGGGACACCAGGTCGAGCTGCTGAATGAGGCTTCTGAGAAGAAGAAAAAGAAACTGAGAAATGTTCTGCAGAAACTGACCACAAAGAGAGAGGAGACTGAGAAAAGAGTCTGAGAAAAGATAGGAGTGGTGTGTTAACTAGTACTATTCTTATCAGTTTAATCCCTGTTACGTCCCCTATCAGGGGACGTGTATATGGCATTGGTTTTTTCAGGAACCCGGAGATGATTTTAGGAACCGGGAGATGGAAAAAGATGCTTGGACACCCAGTACAGGTCGTTCTCCATCAGCCTTTTTATACGAGGGTCCCTCAACAGGCACAACATCATGAAAGACCCCATATGCCATTACTTCCAGGCAACTGCAACAGGCAGGCAACTGCAATTAGATTACACTAGCAGACTGATGTTTCACAGTCAAATTTTTTTTTAAAAAATTTGTTTACACTACTGATACAACAGATATGAGTGGTGGCACTTAGCAAGTGGGCCTGGCACACAAGCTGGCAGGCAGGCAACTGCAATTAGATTACACTAGAAGACTGATGTTTCACAGTCAAAAAAGTTTTTTTTTACAAAATTGACACTACTGTTACAACAGATATGAGTGGTGGCACTAGTTGGCAAGTGGGCCTGGCACACACACTGGCAGGCAGGCAGGCAGGCAACTGCAATTAGATTACACTAGCAGACTGATGTTTCACAGTCAAAAAAGTTTTTTCTTTTAAAATTTACACTACTGTTACAACAGATATGAGTGGTGGCACTAGTTGGCAAGTGGGACTGGCACACACGCTGACAGGCAGGCAACTGCAATTAGATTACACTAGCAGACTGATGTTTCACAGTCAAAAAAGTTTTTTTTACAAAATTTACACTACTGTTACAACAGATATGAGTGGTGGCACTTAGCAAGTGGGACTGGCACACACGCTGGCAGGCAGGCAACTGCAATTAGATTACACTAGCAGACTGATGTTTCACAGTCAAAAAAGTTTTTTTTTACAAATTTTACACTACTGTTACAACAGATATGAGTGATGGCACTAGTTGGCAAGTGGGCCTGGCACACACGCTGGCAGGCAGGCAACTGCTTATAGATTACACTAGCAGACTGATGTTTCACAGACAAAAATTTTTTTTTTTTACAAAATGTACACTACTGTTACAACAGATATGAGTGGTGGCACTGCAGGCAGGCAACTGCAATTAGATTACACTAGCAGACTGATGTTTCACAGTCAAAATTACACAGGCAAAAAAAAAAAAAAAAGATGTTCGGCTTTTTGGGGTGCTGTCCTTACAGCAGAGGTGATGTGTGTCTGCCTGCTCAGAGCAAGCGGCAGGATAGGGGTTAATACATTTATTATAGGTGGCGATGGTGTAGGGGGGGCAGGATAGGGGTTAAAAAATTTAATATAGGTTGCGGCGGGGTCAGGGAGCGGCGGTTTAGGGGTTAAACTATTTATTTAGTTGCTGCGAGGTGCGGGATCAGCAGGATAGGGGTTAATAACTTTATTATAAAGGGCGACGGTATAGGGGGGGCAGGATAGGGGTTACTAGGTATAATGTAGGTGGCAGCTGTGTCCGGGAGCGGCGGTTTAGGGGTTAATACATTTATAAGAGTTGCGGTGGGCTCCGGGAGCGGCGGTTTAGGGGTTAATACATTTTTAAGAGTTGCGGCGGGGTCTAGGAGTGGCGGTTTAGGGGTTAGTAACTTTATTTAGTTGCGGGGGGCGCCGGTATAGGGGGTAGAACAGTGTAATTAGTGTGGGTGCTTAGTGACAGGCTAGCAAGAAAGCTGTAAAAAAGCTGAAGAGCAGCGAGATCGGATGAGTGATAACTCTCACAGTCCGCTGCTCATCGCCCCGTACTTGGTGCGCGGCTTTTTGACAGCTTTTCTGATAACTTAGGCGAATTTTTGCAGGTCCGCGGCGGCGATGTGAGGTGAGCTTAGGTGGGCGTATTGGGCCGGCGAAGACAGGAAAAATAGACACGTTGATAACTACCCCGCTAAGTCTTTTGTTTGACCTACTATTGAGAAGTCCTGTGAGTGCTTTCTTCCACTGAGGTATACATTTTCATGCTAGCACCCAGGCTGTTGGCCCAGGAGGACGGATTTACTACTAGGAGGAGTGTGTATATATATATATATATATATATATATATATATATATATTATGTCAACATGTTAACATGAATTATATGTTACTATAAGATGTCAATGTGAATTATATATTAATGTTAATTATTACTATTGATGAAGTTGTAATTCACTTGGGATAAAATTGATAAATACAAGATAGATAGATGATAGATAGATAGATAGATAGATAGATATTGGTTTTATTGTTGTTTGCATAGACCAAATCCATAATGGTACATTGTAGCATATTTGACACAGATTAATCACTCCCATGGATGGCAGTATGTATTCCATGATCAATTCCTAATAAAAGTAATAATTTAAACAATTAGGGACATTTTAAATAAATCCAATCTCTCTCTCTCTCTCTCTCTCTCTCTCTCTCTCTCTCTCTCTCTATATATATATATATATATATATATATATATATATATATATATATATATATATATATATATACATACACACCCCTTTGCACACCCTTATCAGTCTCTTTGTCGGTGCAGAGACTTTAACACATACAGAAATAAATACCTTGCACCCGTTTAGTTAATTCTACTCTCTTCAATTTATTATATCATCATAGACAATGCTATCTCTCCCAGAGAATTCAATATTTGGGTTTTGTCTTGCCTGTTCAAGCTGATCTATGCCTATTTACAAGCCAGAAATTATATAATACAATATTAAAATATGGTATTGAATTTAATATGAAATATCAAGTAATTATTTACAGTACTGTCATGTGATTACTTCTGGGGCTTGCTCCTTTAAGGCTTCTCTATAAATTCCCATGATCCTTTTGGCAACCTGCCAATAATTGCTGAGTTTGTGTAGCAAGTAGTTCCTCATAACAAACGACCCTACCTAATTCCTTGGCTATTTTCACATGTTCCAGCAGTCCAGAATTTGGACTTACAACTAAAATAGAACTTTCTACTCAAGACCTAACCTGTTCATCTACAAAGTATTCAGCATGCCGAAGCTATACTGTGACTTCTCAACAGTTCCTGTATTAACTTCCACCAACTACAGTATACATAATTGACTGGCTTTAACCGCACTTGCGGTCTTCATAGCAGCTTAGGTTGCCGCTGCCTGGTTCACATTACCATTTACTGGACACCAGATAGAGGAAATCGGATAACTCCTGTCACAGACTTTGCTGATTTAACGGCCATCCACTGCCCGCTCTCCCTTCTACCAGCCTTTCAGCAATCCTACAGACTTGATTGGTCATTGCTCACACAGCCTCCTCTGACATCACGAGTGACTCCGACAAGCTTGCTTCCAGCGTTCACACAATGCTCATATCAGCTGCAACTATCTCGGAACTGATTCCTCTAATAAACAGGTAGTTCACCAGCTACCCAGTCTCCTTCCAAACAAGGTACATTAAGCCAAACTGTATATCGCACTGTCTTTACATTGTGACGTTATTTCAGCTGATCCAAATTTAAGGCTACAGTCTACTACAGGAACTTGCAAGATCATCTCCTGTAACCAGTAAATTAAAGTGAAGGTTAAGTTTCAGCAATTGAAATAAAGGAATGCATTCTTTAATTTTACCCTAATCTAATCGCTAACTTTTTTTGCTAATTTTTTCCCCAATTTTCTTATTTTTACATTGTTATCTCCCTACCTATGCGATCTCTAACTCCTCCCACACACCAGTTCCGGCTTTTCTTGTGTTTGACGTAGAGAGCGGTCCAACCTGCTTTCTACGTCTTCCTAAAGCGCGGGCTCAGTGAAACAGCGCATGCTCTAACTGATGATTTTTCAGTCTTCTGCGCAAGCGAGAATGGGCAAGTTCTGATGGATTCCTGAATAGTTGGAATACGCATGTGCGAATCGTGAACGCTCATGGAAGCCACAAATAGCGCATGCGCACAGGGTCAAATAGGCGGATGACGTGAACTGACGGCCGCCTAACGGCCAGAAAATCGATTGGCTGCTACAGAAATGTGATCGGCAGCAAAAAAATATATACAAATTACGGGTTGCATTTGTGTACAATCGCAAATGGAACGATAATGATGATAACTCGGTTTGGAATTAGATTTATAAAGAAAAGTGATATTAATTTTGTGAAACAAATGAAATCCTGGATAGGCATAAGTATAAGTTTACCTTCACTTTAACTGACAAACTGTTGGTTTCTTTTCTGTCATACTGTCCACTAAATCTGCAGTTGTGATCCTATCCATAAGAAGTTGCTGCCTTACATGTACAATACCTTCATGGGAAGAAGTCCGTAAAGACTGATCACTTTCAAAATATATACATATTTTAAATAATATTTAAAAAATTATCTTTTGATAACAAGGAAATTATGTTTCTACTTTTAAAATAATCTTTAGTACGAGACACAACACTAATCTGGTCTGTTCTGGCTGTTCATTTACTATATGCCAATGTAAAAATATATCTTTTCCAATATTATTTAATTTTTTTAAGAGACATCCTCTGGAAAAATATAATTAATACTTTCAGGGGATGACAAAATGATGACACTGTTAGTCCTTGGGTAACTGGATATTGGCTGTGCAGACAGCTCACTGACCATTACATAACACTAAAGTGTACTATTTCTGAAATAAATTGATTGATGCAATCAAGTGTAATATTTCTATTGGAATTAAACCTTCAGATGAAGATGGGGCCCTTATTGTCCTAAAGCTTCTATTATGTTATGCTTGCTGGAGAGGGGTTTCTGTTTCTGTAATTAGCAAATATAAAGTATATACGGCTAGATTACGAGTCTTGCATTAGCCTTAAAAAGCAGCATTGAGAGGTCTCAACGCTGCTTTTTAACGCCCGCTGGTATTACTAGTCTGGCAGGTACAGGCTCACCGCTCACTTTTCTTCCGTGACTCGAGCTTACCGCAAATCCCCTTATGTAAATTGCGTATCCTATCTTTTCAATGGGACTTGCATAACACCGGCATTGCGAGTCTTGGAAGAAGTGAGCGGTAGACCCGCTCCTGTCAAGACTCCTACCGCATTTAAAAGTCAGTAGTTAAGAGTTACATGGGCTAACGCCGTAACATAAAACTCTTAACTAAAGTGCTAAAAAGTACACTAACACTCATAAACTACCTATTAACCCCTAAACCGAGAGCCCCCCCCCCCACATCAGAAACACTTAAACAAAGTTTTTAACCCCTAATCTGCCATCCGGACATTGCCGCCATTTTAATAAATATATTAACCCCTAAACCGCCGCACTCCCGCCTTGCAAACACTAGTTAAATTTTATTAATCCCTAATCTGCCGTCCATAACATCGCCGACACCTACCTACATTTATTAACCCCTAACCTGACGACCCCAATGTCGCCGCTACTATATTAAATTTATTAACCCCTAAACCTAAGTCTAACCCTAAGTCTAACCCCCCTAACTTAAATATAATTTAAATAAAACGAAATAAAATTACTATCATTAACTAAATTATTCCTATTTAAAACTAAATTACTTACCTATAAAATAAACCCTAAGCTAGCTGCAATATAACTAATAGTTACATTTGTAGCTATTTTAGGATTTATTTTTATTTTACAGGAAACTTTGTATTTATTTTAACTAGGTACAATAGTTATTAAATAGTTATTAACTATTTAATAACTACCTAGTTAAAATAAGTACAAATTTACCTGTAAAATAAACCCTAACTACGTTACATATAAGTTACATATACACCTAACACTACACTATCATTAAATAAATTAACTAAATTACCTACAATTAATTACAATTAAATTAAATAAACTAAAGTACGAAAAAAAAACCCACTAAATTACAGAAAAAAAATTAAATAATTACAAGAATTTTAAACTAATTACACCTAATCTAATCCCCCTAATAAAATAAAAAAGCCCCCCAAAATAATAAAAAATCCCTACCCTATACTAAATTACAAATAGCCCTTAAAAGGGCTTTTTTGCGGGGCATTGCCCCAAAGTAATCAGCTCTTTTAACTTTAAAAAAAAAAACAATACCCCCCAACATTAAAACCCACCACCCACACATCCAACCCTACTCTAAAACCCACCCAATCCCCCCTTAATAAAACTTAACACTACCCCCTTGAAGATCATCCTACCGTGAGACGTCTTCACCCAGCCGGGCACAAGTGGTCCTCCAGAGGGGCAGAAGTCTTCATCCAGGGGGCATCTTCTATCTTCAGCCATCCGGAGCGGAGCGGGTCCATCTTGAAGCCAGCCGACGCGGAGCATCCATCCAGACCGACGACTACACGACAAATGACGGTTCCTTTAAATGACATCATCCAAGATGGCGTCCCTTGAATTCAGATTGGCTGATAGGATTCTATCAGCTAATCGGAATTAAGGTAGGAAAAATCCTATTGGCTGATGCAATCAGCCAATAGGATTGAAGTTCAATCCTATTGGCTGATCCAATCAGCTAATAGGATTGAGCTTGCATTCTAATGGCTGTTCCAATCAGCCAATAGAATGCGAGCTCAATCCTATTGGTTGATTGGATCAGCCAAAAGGATTTTTCCTACCTTAATTCCGATTGGCTGATAGAATCCTATTAGCCAATCAGAATTCATGGGATGCCATCTTGGATGACATCATTTAAAGGAACCGTCATTTGTCGTGTAGTCGTCGGTCTGGATGGATGCTCTGCGTCGGCTGGCTTTAAGATGGACCCGCTCCGCTCCGGATGGATGAAGATAGAATATGCCGCCTGGATGAAGACTTCTGCCCGTCTGGAGGTTCTCTTCTGCCTGGATCGGATGAAGACTTCTGACTCTCTGGAGGACCAATTGTGCGCGGCTGGGTGAAGATGTCTCACGGTAGGGTGATCTTCAAGGGGGGTAGTGTAAGGTTTTATTAAGGAGGGATTGGGTGGGTTTTTGAGTAGGGTTGGGTGGTGGGTTTTAATGTTGGGGGTTATTGTATTTTTTTTTACAGGTAAAAGAGCTGATTACTTTGGGGCAATGCCCCGCAAAAAGCCCTTTTAAGGGCTATTTATAATTTAGTATAGGGTAGGGATTTTTATTATTTTGGAGGGCTTTTTATTTTATTAGGGGGATTAGATTAGGTGTTATTAGTTTAAAATTCTTGTAATTATTTTATTTTTTTCTATAATCTAGTGGATTTTTTTTCATACTTTAGTTTATTTAATTTAATTGTAATTAATTGTAGGTAATTTAGTTAATTTATTTAACGACAGTGTAGTGTTAGGTGTAATTGTAACTTAGGTTAGGGTTTATTTTACAGGTAAATTTGTACTTATTTTAACTAGGAAGTTATTAAATAGTTAATAACTATTTAATAACTATTGTACCTAGTTAAAATAAACACAAACTTGCCTGTAAAATAAAAATAAACCATACGCTAGATACAATGTAACTATTAGTTATATTGTAGCTAGCTTATGGTTTATTTTATAGGTAAGTATTTAGTTTTAAATAGGAATTATTTATTTAATTGTAGTAATTTTATTTAAATTATTTTAAATTATATTTAAGTTAGGTGGGGTTAGGGTTAAACTTTATTAATAACTTGGGGGGAACTTCCAGGTGGCAGCCATGACAGGTCGCATGAATCACAGCTCCTGCGACTCCTGCCACAAATTCAAGCAAAACTCATTCACAATCATTTTATTGTCTTCACATGGTGAACAGGATCTTACAGCATAGCAAGCTCTACATGGACATACTACTCTCTGCAGATCTGAGGCACTATCTAGCTCTCCGGAACACTTCAAAGGTTGCGTCCTACCATCTATACCCCCCGGCAGGATGCTAGCTAGCCCTGTCGTTAGGAAGCAGTGATATCCCGCAAGACACTCTATGTACTTTCCTGATCAAGACACACTATAGATTGGAAAAAGTGTCATCACCCTCATCACTGCCTACTCGCTACGGATGTTCATTTGTTATTGGGATTCCCTTGGCCTTTTTGGAGGAGCTGCGCAGTTTACTCGCTTCTCACCATGCTGCTTTGGCAGATAATCTATATGCAGCGGCCCACAGCAAAGGAATCTGCCCAACCCAGCCACCCATACCGATTGAACATTTTGACCAGGAGGGCGGGAGTGGTATCGCTCTGGGGCCCCGGCGTCCACACCTTGCCCTGCCAGTGTCAAAAGGAGATTGAGAGCTTGGACCCACAAAGGGGATGGCGCGGCCTGGAACAATGAAAGAGAAAGAGGAGGAGATTGCCGCTCAAGGTACTAAAAGTCAGCTCCAGTCCTGCATAGTTACCTGTGAGGAGCCCTGGTCTGTAGTGCCGCTGCACAAAAGGGATGAAGGGCGCAGCTTCTGCTTCAAGTCTGAGTTCATTTGCGGTGATCGCGGTTTCTACCTTGAGCTTCCTCGTGCAGCGGTGCCGACATCATTTGTGCTCATGCAAGGTCTAACATGACCACATCCTGCTATGTCGGAGATTTGCTTGACCCATCACGACACCCTACTACATTTGATATGGGATCTGGGAGGCTTGCTTGCCCTCTACACCTGGCTCATTATGTGGGACTTTGACGACTACCAGTTTTGACTTTAATTACAAGCTCAGTATGATGCTCATATTTGCGCTTACTATTGCCTGTGAAAATGACTCCTTTAACTCTTCAGGGGGACTCCAGCAATATGCCCTTAGGGGCCAGAAAGGGATTTTACTGGACTTAGCCATATGCCATAGAGGGGTAATTATGGGGTTACTCTGTATCGCTAATTTGGATCTTGGTCTCTTACAGGCATAATGATGGGTTAATATTTATTCATTCCTAGTCCATAAGTTTACAGACTGCCTAAAGCTTGGATAATAGTATCATGACAGTCTGCAACCTTGGTATATGTCGCATATCATTTGGGCTCCTAACATTTTTTATTTTGATTGTACTGTTTTCTACTTAAGATATGTCTATGCAGCGCAGTGTTATGCAGTGCTTTTAAGCTCTTACTATATATCTTATTTTTATGTTACCCTCACAGGAAAATTAATGGGAGATTGAAGTCCCATAGTATTTATATAGGTAAATCTATGCTTGAAAGTGCTATATGTTTCCCCATAGGCTAAACGTCATAGAGTTAGGCGCAGGCTGGTCCTGCTCTAGCACCACTACTCACAATATATTCTTCCTACACTATCAAGCAGGCTGTTTGGTAATGAGAGGGATCCAGTTTTGCAAACCGCACAAGTTTTGCATTTTTTTTAAATATATCTTCTGTTATATGCATATATTAGCCCTTGGTGTAATATGGACTGTACAAACCTTGACTGTCTGCCTGTTTAACCACTAGGACAGAGGTTGTAATCTCATTAATGTTTATCACCGCTATGTTTTTGGTAATTAGCTTATGGAGATTATGCGCTAAAAGATATCATTACCCACCTTTAAGAGGTAATCTACGTTCTATTATACTACACATCCTATCCCAACCAGAGCAGCCCATTTATGGTACTGTGTTGTTGCCTCCTAATTCCTTTAGTCCTGTGTTTCTGTTTTAGTTTTAATTTTCAGCTGCAGTTTCCATTTTGTAGTCTTTGCCCAAGACTCACATAATCTGTTTCCCCCTGAGAGCGAGAGGGCACCTTATCTGGCGCAATATGGCTATAACACTAGTCTTCCATATCTCTCCTGAGGACCCATATTATGAATCTCACTCTCTTTAGCCTATAATTGTAGGAAGTCTCCTGAACAAACCCTTAACCTCGTGGCAGCGAGTTTCATGGTAACACATGTCTCTTAACTAACATGAAGAATGGGGGCCAAACTACTATGTGTCTTTCCTAATCAATCTAGGCATTATTATTATTATTGGTTATTTGTAGAGCGCCAACAGATTCCGCAGCGCTAGGCATCCATACAAACTTACAATTTAAAAGTTTTATACATATGCGCATTTTCCCTTTGTATTTCATGTGCCTTCTTTGCAGGTATTAACTCTTATATATGGTCTAATAGTGACCCCTCATGTTCGTTAGAAGGCTCCACTAAAGCTTATGTGAGATTTTATTAAATTTCTAAAAAAAAGAGGTTCTCATTTAAAGATCCATGAGTGGTCTTTCATATTTGAAATAGCCCCCTATATATGGTTATATATCTCTCGTTGAGGTCCAAGAGTGGCCTCTTTTACCATCTAGGGAGCATACAGCATATTAGGCATTATAGTTCCATATCATTCCTTTGAATTTTCTTTTCAGATATGTATTATGTTTCTATTCAGAACTGTATTACAATCTACCTGTAATATATGAATGTTACGTATTGTTTAGTATATTTTATGTATGCCTTCTTCAGAACCTCAATAAAAACAAATAAAAAAAAAAAAAGCAAAAAAAAAAAAAAAAAAAAAAATTTATTAATAACTTTATTATAGTGGCGGCGACATTGGCGGTGGCAGATTAGGGGTTAATAAGTGTAGTTAGGTGGCGACATTGGGGGCGGCAGTGTAGAGATTAATAAATAAAAAGTAGGCGTCGGCGATGTTGGGGGCAGCAGATTAGGGGTTCATAGGAATAATGTAGGTGGCGGCAGTGTCCGGAGCGGCAGATTAGGGGTTAATAATATAATGTAGGTGGCGACGATGTCGGGGGCGGCAGATTAGGGGTGTTTAGACTCGGGGTTCATGTTAGGGTGTTAGGTGTAGACATAACTTTTGTTTCCCCATAGGAATCAATGGGGCTGCGTTAGAAGCTGAACACTGCTTTTTTGCAGGTGTTAGGTTTTTTTTCAGCCGAATCTGCCCCATTGATTCCTATGGGGAAATCATGCATGAGCACGTTTAGCCAGCTTACCGCTACCGTAAGCAACGCTGGTATTGAGGTGAGATGGGGAGCTAAATTTTGCTCTACGCTCACCTTTTTGCGGCTAACGCTGGGTTTAAAAAAACCTGTAATACCATCGTTGTCTTAAGTGAGCGGTGAAAAAAATAATGCTTGTTAGCAACGCACCCCTGTTACCGCAAAACTCGTAATCTTGGTGACTATGTTTTAAAACATGTAGACTGTAAATTTTCTATTTACTAAATACCTTCAGTTGAAGATGGAACCCTTATTCTTCTAATGCTTCTGTTGTGTTGTGCTTGCCTCACAGGGGATTCCGTTTCTGTAATTAGCAAATGTGAAGCATTATATAACTTTATGTAAAGTAAAAATATTACAACAATGGATTAACAGATTATTATGTTTTGTACCATGAGTTGTATGCAGAATTCTGAATCTTCTGGCACCTCCAGGCTGTGGAGACAGTTCCCTGTCTAGCAATATGACTGTCAAGGGTTGAGAGGTAGCCTCGCTCCGTGGTGTTAAATTCAAGATAGGCCTTAAAGGGACAGTTTACTCAAAATATTTATCCCATTTAATTTGTTTCCAACAATCCACTTTCCCTGCTGGAGTGTGTTAAATTGTTTACAAGTATTTCCATTACCCTTATATTAGCATATGAAATAGTTTATTTAGCCTGTGGTATTCCCACCCATCCTGAAAGTTTTCGGCCTCAAGGCCAAGCTGTGTTAACACAACCAGTAGAAGAAATTACACTCCCAGTGGGTTATAGAAGAGATAAGGTAATAAAATGTTATTTTTTCATTGTTCTCTCCAAGTATTGGTGATTGGTTTATGGACAGATATAAGATAAAGAAGCATGCATATGTACACAATGTGATAAAGTAATGAGATCTGATTATACCTACAAGCTCAACCTATTTTATTAGATTGTGGCTTCAAAACACAAAATCAGCTAATTTATATAGACAAATAAACTGTAAAAAGCAAATCTCATACATTTTATATTCTGCAACTGGTAAAAAATGGAATTGGAAACACATTAAGGAAAAAAAAAATGTATAGTATATTTTCCCTTTAAGTAATGTGGAATAATTTCTTTCTTCTTATCTACAACAGTGCATTTACAAAATACCATATATATATATATATATATATATATATATATATATATATATATATATATATATATATATAAACATCATAAAATAATTAAAAGTATTAATTAATGCAATCATCAGGACCCATGGAAGTTATAAAGGACACTGATTTTACTCAAATTGCGGTCACACCATCTAGACTTTGAGGGAATTAAAATGTTTCTAATTTATATTCAATTCTTCCCGTTCAGATGCCAGTCTGACTCCAGCATGAGTACAATCTATGGATCCAAGTACATTGGGCATTTCGGCCATACTATAGAAGTCGGATTTGGTGATTTGACACTCTTCAGGAGTCAAGAAAATGCATAAGTAATGTGGAAAGACCACCATTAATGTGTCAATTACTTTACTCAGGTGACGAGAAAAAGTAGACTGACTCATGTCGATAATGATGCTAGAGACAGCCTGGAAGGGGGGATGTGTGGGACAATGGAGACTACACTTTTTAAAAATTATTAGTGAGTGACTGCTGTAACGATGTTTCAGGAACACCAATGTGTTAAAATTATTTTAAATTTTTGCAGGCTGCTCAGAGTGGCCGGGATTTGGGTTAATGTTAGCAAACAATCGCCTAGATTATGAGTTTTGCACTAAACAGGGTGCGAAACTAACGCCAAAAAGATTGCATCATTTCACTCTCCATAGCACTGCCATTACGAGTTACTGAAAAGCCTCCTTGTGCATGCAATATGGTAGCGTTAAGCTCCATACCACACAAAATCCAAGGGCTGATTTGCCGTGCTCGTGCACGCTTTCCCCCATAAACATCAATGGGGAGAGAGTGAAGTGCGAAATGAAAAATCTCTGTAACGCAACCCCATTGATGTCTATGGGGGAAAAAAAGTTAAGTTAAATCTAACACCCTAACATAAACCACAATTTTAAACACCCCTAATCCGCCGCCCTCGACATCGCTGACACTAATAAAAGTTATTAACCCCTAATCCACCGCTCCCGACATCGCCGACACTAATTTAAATCAGTAACTCCTAAAACTCGAGCCTCCCATGTCGCCGCTGCTAAATAAACCTATTAACCCCTAAACCTCCGCCCCCACATTGCCACTACTAAATAAACCTATTAACCCCTAAACTTCCGCCCCCCACATCGCTGCCACTAAATAAATTTATTAACCCCTAAGCCTCCAGCCTCCCACATTGCCGCTACTAAATAAACCTTTTAACCCCTAAACCTCTGACTCCCCACATCGCTGTCACTAAATAAACCTATTAATCCCTAAACCGCCAGCCCCCCACATCGCAAAACATTATATTAAACTATTAACCCCTAAACTTAACACCCCCCTAACTTTAAATTAAAATTACAATATAACAATCGTAAAATAAATAAAAACTTACCTGTGAAATAAAAATAAACCGCTGTTTTGAACAGCCAATAGGATTTCAGAAGCTATCATCCTATTGGCTGATTTGAACTTGAAGAATCAAATAAGCCAATAGGAATGCAAGGTACGCCATTTTGAAACAGCTACCTTGCATTCAACTTCAGTGTACGGTGGTGACCACTTCCAGGATAGCTCCACTCAGCGCCGCCGGGATGAAGATAGAAGACGTTCCTGAGATGGATGAAGGTGTCGCCGCCTGGATGAAGACTTCTCGCTGCCTGGATGAAGATGGATGTCTGGACTTCAGGAACCGTGAGTAGATATTCTGGGGTTAGTTTATTTTTTATTTTTTTTTAGTGGGTTTTGTTTTTACATTAGGAATGGGCACTTGGAAAATAGCTGAATACCCTTTTAAGGGCAGTGAAAAAGAGCTGAATGCCCTTTTAAGGGTAATGCCCATACAAATGAGGGGCAATGAGTACTTTAGGATTTTTTAGAGTTAGGTTTTTTATTTTGGGGGGTTGGTTGGGTGCTGGGTTTTACTGTTATGGGGACTTTGTATTTTTTTAAAGGTAAAAGAGCTGTTTAACTTAGGGCAATGCCCTACACAGGGCCCTTTTAAGGGCTATTGAAACTTTATTGTAGGCTAGAGGGTGTTTTTATTTTAGGGGAGCTTTTTATTTTTATAGGGCTATTAGATTAGGTGTAATTGTTTTTATTTTTGATCATTTCGTTTATTATTTTTGTAAGCTTAGTGTTTTTTATTTTTTGTAATTTAGTGTTTATTATTGTTTGTAATTTAAGATTTTTAAATTTCTTTCATAGTGTTAGGTTTTTTAAATTTGTAATTTAGGTTTTTAATTGGTAGTGTTTTTTAATTTTATTAGAACAGTTATGTTAGGTTAATTTATAGTTTAATGTTAGGATTATTTTTTATTTCACAGGTAAGTTTTTATTTATTTAAATTTAGTTATATTGTAATTTTAATTTAAAGTTAGGGGTGTTAGGTTTAGGGGTTAATAGTTTAATTTAGTGTTTTGCGATGTGGGGGGGGCGGCAGTCTAGGGGTTAATAGGTTTAGTTTAGTAGTTACTATGTGGGGGGCTGGAGGTTTAGGGGTTAATACTTTATTATAGCATTGGCGATGTGGGGGGCGGCAGTTTAAGGGTTAATAGTTTATTTAGGTGTCAGCGATGTCGGGGAGCATCGGATTAGGGGTTAATAACTTTTATTAGTGTTGGCGATGTCGAGGAGCGGCGGTTTAGGGGTTAATATATTTAAAAAGTGCTGGTGATGTGGGTGGGAAGCAGATTAGGGGTTAATAACTTTATTTAATAGTTGCAATGTGGGTGGGCGCAGATTAGGGGTTAATAGGTAGTTTATGGGTGTTAGTGTACTTTGTAACACTTTAGTTATGGGTTTTGTGAAACATTTTTGTTACACAAAATCCATAACTACTGCTATCAGATGGGGGTATGGCTCTTGTCAGTATAGAGCATAACGCAAGCTTTTTAGTCTGAAAGACCAACCTGTAATACCGGCGCTATGAAAATTCCGCACTAAAACATAATTTTTTGAGTGCAGAATGGAAGTTGCACTACAGGCTAAAATGCTTGCGTTACAGCTATACCGACACGACTCGTAATATGCATTCCTGGCCATTCCAGCATAATGGCCAATTTTTCAGCGTTAAAAGGTGTACCGCACCGTAATAGAAAACTCTTAATCTAGGTGAATGTTATTAAACAAATTGCAACAATAATCGATCCACAGACATGTTAATCCTCTCTGCACAACACGTATGTGCATATGTGACAGGATACAATAGAAGTACCTGTGTAGTTGTATCAACGCAATTGAGACATAACAGAGTAATTTGTTGCCAAAGTAATGGATAACCAGACACATTATTATAGTGTCTAATGTGGGCAATAATCCATCCATTTTTGTGACAAATAGTAATATGATAGCGATGCAATATAATAACCACATACAACAAGAAAATATTAAACACTCATTTGTTCCAGAAATGTTGGAATCGAATCAATTACTGGCTGAATAGATTTCTGGAGACAAAGAATTCCTTAAATAAGAAACAGAGGCCTAGATTACGAGTTTTGCGTTAGCCTTAAAAAGCAGCGTTGGCCGGTCCTAACGCTGCTTTTTAACGCCCGCTGGTATTACGAGTCTTGCAGGTACAAGTGTAGCGCTCACTTTTTTGGCCAGACTCGGAAATACTGCAAATCCACTTACGTCAATTGTGTATCCAATATTTTCAATGAGACTTGCATAGCGCCGGTATTACAAGTCTGACAAAAAGTGAACGGTTGATCCTCTCCTGTCAAGCCTGGTACCGCATTTTAAAGTCAGTAGTTAAGAGTTTTACACTACAACGCCGTAGCATAAAACTCTTAACTAAAGTGCTAAAAAGTACACTAACACCCATAAACTACCTATTAACCCCTAAACTGAGCCCCCCCCCCACATCGCAAACACTAAAATAAATTTTTTAACCCCTAATCTGCCAAAGCGGACAACGCCACCACTATAATAAATATATTAACCCCTAAACCTCCACACTCCCGCATCACAAACATTAGTTAAATATTATTAACCCCTAATCTGCCATCCCTAACATCACCGACACCTACCTACATTTATTAACCCCTAATCTACCGCCCCAATGTCGCCGCCACTATATTAAAGTTATTAACCCCTAAATCTAAGTCTAACCCTAACACCCCCTAATTTAAATATAATTTAAATAAATATAACTAATATAAATAATTACTAATAATTAGCTAAATTATTCCTATTTAAAACTAAATACTTACCTGTAAAATAAACCCTAAGCTAGCTACAATATAACTAATAGTTACATTGTAGCTATCTTAGGGTTTATTTTTAATTTACAGGCAACTTTGTATTTATTTTAAATAGGTAAAATAGTTATTAAATAGTTATTAACTATTTAATAACTACCTAGTTAAAATAAAGACAAATTTACCTGTAAAATAAAACCTAACCTAAGTTACAATTACACTTAACACTACACTACAATTAAATTAATTACCTAAATTAAATAAAATTAATTACAATTAAATAAAATTATCTAAAGTAAAAAAACAAACAAACACTAAATTACAGAAAATAATAAAGCAATTACAAGAATTTTAAACTAATTACACCTAATCTAATCCCCCTAACAAAATAAAAAAGCCCCCCAAAATAAAAAAAGCCTTACCCTACACTAAATTACAAATAGATCTTAAAAGGGCCTTTTGCGGAGCATCCTCTTCAAACGACGGCTAAACACAGAATGAAGGTTCCTTTAAATGACGTCATCCCTTCAATTCCGATTTTCTGATAGAATTCTATCAGCCAATCGGAATTAAGGTAGAAAAAATCCTATTGACTGATGCAATCAGCCAATCAGTCAATAGGATTGATATGGCATTCTATTGGCTGTTCTAATCAGCCAGTAGAATGCCAGTTCAATTCTATTGGCTGATTGCATCAGCCAATAGGATTTTTTCTACCTTAATTCCGATTGGCTGAAAGAATTCTATCAGCCAATCGGAATTGAAGGGACACCATCTTGGATGACGTCATTTAAAGGAACATTCATTCTGTGTTTAGCCGTTGTTTGAAGAGGATGCTCCGCATTGGATGTCTTGAAGATGGACCCGCTCCGCGCCGGAGGATGAAGATAGAAGATGCCGTCTGGATGAAGACTTCTGCCCATCTATGTGGACCACTTCACCCGGCTTGGATGAAGACTTCTCCCAGCTTCGTTGAGGACTATGGCCCGGTTGGGTGAAGACGTCTCCCGGTAAGGTGATCTTCAGGGGGTTAGTGTTAGGGTTTTTTAAGGGGAAATTGGGTGGGTTTTGGAGTGGAGCTGGTTGTGTGGGTGGTGGGTTTTAATGTTGGGGGGGATTGTATTTTTTTTTTCAGGTAAAAAAGCTGATTACTTTGGGGCAATGCCCCGCAAAAGGCCATTTTAAGGGCTATTTGTAATTTAGTGTAGGGTAGGGCTTTTTTTTATTTTGGGGGGCTTTTTTTTATTTTGTTAGGGGGATTAGATTAGGTGTAATTATTTTAAAATTCTTGTAATTTCTTTATTATTTTCTGTAATTTAGTTTTTGTTTTTTTGTACTTTAGATAATTGTATTTAATTGTAATTAATTGTATTTAATTTAGGTAATTAATTTAATTGTAGTGTAGTGTTAGGTGTAATTGTAACTTAGGTTAGGTTTTATTTTACAGGTAAATTTGTATTTATTTTAGCTATGTAGTTATTGAATAGTTAATAACTATTTAATAACTATTGTACCTAGTTAAAATAAATACAAAGTTGCCTGTAAAATAAAAATAAATCCTAAGCTAGCTACAATGTAACTATTAGTTATATTGTAGCTTGCTTAGGGTTTATTTTACAGGTGAGTATTTAGTTTTAAATTATTTAGTTAATTGTAGTAATTTTATTTAGATTTATTTAAATTATATTTAAGTTAGGGGGTTAGGGTTAGACTTAGGTTTAGGGGGTTAATATGTTTATTACAGTGGTGGCGACGTTGGGGGCAGCAGATTAGGGGTTAATAAATATAATGTAGGTGTCGGCGATGCTGGGGGCAGCAGATTAGGGTTCATAAGTATAATGTAGGTGGCGGCAGAAGTTGGGGGCGGTAGATTAGGGGTTAATAAGTGTAATATTAGGGGTGTTTAGACTCAGGGTTCATGTTAGGGTGTTAGGTGTAGACAAAAATGTATTTTCTCCATAGGAATCAATGGGGCTGCGTTAGGAGCTTTACGCTGCTTTTTTTGCAGGTGTTAGGTTTTTTTTCAGCCGGCTCTCCTCCATTGATTCCTGTGGGGAAATTGTGCACGAGCATGTTTAGCCAGCTCACCGCTAACGTAAGCAGCGCTGGTATTGAGGTGAAATGTGGAGCTAAACTTTGCTCTACGCTCACTTTTTTGAGGTTAACGCCGGGTTTGTAAAAACCCGTAATATCAGCGCTGTCTGTAAGTGAGCAGTGAGCATAAACTGGTCGTTAGCACCGCACAGCCTCTAACTCAAAACTTGTAATCTAGGCGAGATATTCTTATATTCTTTCAACATAAAAAAATATGTGACTTGATCAATACAGCAATCCTTCTAGGTAGAAACATGATTCTGAAAACTTGGCAATCTAGATTTAGCTGAAGTATGAAAGAATTCAGCAAAAACATGCTCCTTCAAATAAATATAGAACAATTTAAGGTAGATAAAATTCATGAGAAAGGAGTTAGGAAATTTTTCAGGAAATGGCAAAGGTTATATTATCTTTTGCAGATCGAGTCCAGAGACACATTATAGTCCCCTTAAGGAAGTCAGAGTTAATTTGCATGGCAGTCCTTACAGGGAGGTTTCCAAGTTCATGGGGAGGACTAGGCATGATAATTAAATTAGTGATGCTCCTCACTTATAAGTGTTGGGGGGGTTTTCTCTCGGACCTCCTGGCCAGGCTTGCCTTCAGGGGGGAAAGTACAGGGAAGAGAGAGAAAAACTGATTTTCAGGGACAGGGTTACTTCCCAGTACCGGTTATGCTCACCTTTTTTTGTTTGTTTATCTCTCTCCCATTTTCTTTCATTTAAATGAATTACTATTCAGATAGAGTATTTAGTTAGATAAGATGTGAGGTACAGGTGACACAATTATTTTCCAAATAGGAGTTGTAATAGGTTGCATTTGTCATTCTGTTCTGATAGAACTTACAAGCAAAGAGAAATTGTATATAAAATGAATTATTGTGAAAGCATATATTAGTCATTTAATATGTTTATAGCTAGACTGCTGTCGTTGTTTTTTCCTCTTTTTTCTCTCTTTGGTTGTATAATCTTATTCATTTTATAAAATTGACCTAAATATGTTTGGGTTTTTTATAGTCAAAAAAATGAGTTGTATTCTGAAAACATGGTGTTTTGT
The DNA here is from genome assembly GCF_027579735.1 of Bombina bombina. Classification (NCBI taxonomy): domain Eukaryota; kingdom Metazoa; phylum Chordata; class Amphibia; order Anura; family Bombinatoridae; genus Bombina; species Bombina bombina. Next base: position 368,012,207 of record NC_069499.1, on the reverse strand, counting down.
TTTATGACCTATTTTAAAATATAAATAAAATTAAAAAAAGAAAACAGACATTTGTCTTACATTGTTACAAATAATGTTACAAATAATGGACAAATGTTTAGGAATATGATAGCAGACAGCTAATCTCCTATACAAGTTTAGTAATATGGTTATTATGTAGAATGTCTTCTTGAGCTGTAAGCCAATGAAATTACTATATTGACACTATCACAAATATAGTACTTACTGTATATATAATTATATATAAACAATCAGCCAAACAGTAGACATTAACTGTATGTTATTTAGCTGATATGATAACTACTATGTATGTATACACTTGAATACACTCATTACCATATAAGAGACCTAGTAAAGGCACGACTTGCATATTGTGGAAAGGATAATAATTTTAGATTGTACTCTAAAGTGTAATAATTATTTCTGGCACACCATTTGCATTGATTCAAACAAATAATAATTTGAACTACACAGAAAATTTTAGAAATATTGGGGTGGGGGATTGCAGAGTCTGATATTAAATCTCAGGTGTCTCTTGTATCTATATATGTGGGACTCAGCCTCTAAGTTTATCTTAAAGAGACATCTGATGCAGTGAATTGGTTACAACAAACATTTAACAACTAGTTAAACTAATTGTAATAGAGGATACAATCCAGTTTAAGAAAAGAAAACCAATACTGCAATAGTATAGTACTAATTAACTCTGCTGATGCGAAAGTATATTTAAATTAAAATAGTTCCATTCCATTCATACAATTAAACTTTATTAAATCAACAAGGAACTCACACACACTCAAATAACAGAGCTGAAAGAATAAAAGCACTTAAACTCTGTTGATTGCACTATGGCAATAAAATATAAGAACCAATATTTAGAGTATCACCCAGTCCTCTGTCAAAATTTAAATTGTTTAAATATAGACTAAGCCCTTACAATCCGAGGGCTAATTATTTGTATCATTACACTATTAAAGACCAGAGGCTGGGAAGGCTATAGTAGGTTCAATAAGGCATATTTTCAACAAGAGTAAGCAAGTTAAAAAACGAACAGGAGAGACCAAGCTACCCCTGTCGGAAACGCGCGTCAGGGGTCCGACAGGGGTAGCTTGGTCTCTCCTGTTCGTTTTTTAACTTGCTTACTCTTGTTGAAAATAAGAGTAAGCAGAGGACTGGGTGATACTCTAAATATTGGTTCTTATATTTTATTGCCATAGTGCAATCAACAGAGTTTAAGTGCTTTTATTCTTTCAGCTCTGTTATTTGAGTGTGTGTGAGTTCCTTGTTGATTTAATAAAGTTTAATTGTATGAATGGAATGGAACTATTTTAATTTAAATATACTTTCGCATCAGCAGAGTTAATTAGTATTATACTATTGCAGTATTGGTTTTCTTTTCTTAAACTGGATTGTATCCTCTATTACAATTAGTTTAACTAGTTGTTACACAGAAAATTTGCCAGAAAATAAATTACATTTACTAGCAGTTGAACTCCAATTTTTAAAATCATATTCACATTTTTATTATTTTAATATCAATAAAAGTTAAGTTTTAGCTTTCACCTAGCCTCAAAATAGTCTGTTCATAGAGTGCTATAATGATATCTCTGAAAAAATGCAGTGCAGCTAAAAGTTTTATTATCCTTGGTATGGCCTATGGCCCATGACCACGCCATTACTCAAACTGTTCCGATATTTCATTATACAGGTCCGGAATAGCTTGCCTGTCCAGTTAGAATTGCTGTAAAACCTTATGGTCAGAAAGGGTATTCAGACCCACACGAGGGAGGAAAATCCTAGGCACTCTTCTTCTACTATCATTATTTTCATCAGCTCCCTTTATTGCCGTTCTTCCTCTTAGTCGAAAGATGAATAAATGCAGGAGTGTCTCCATCGTTCACTAGTTGCAATAATCTGAGGAAACTGTGTCCAGCATCTTATTTATAGCACTCAACCTGGCATCAGTATCATAACCCCTGTAGATTTCTATTGTATTTGCCACTTAAATGGTGGTGAAGGGGGGACGGAGCTAGCTCCTAACTAGAGTGGACAATCATACTAAGAGCTCCGCTTCACTAACTCAGACTAACAGGACAGTTTCTAGGGGTGATCAGACCGGGCAGTGGCCCAGGGTGCATTAGGGAGCAGTGGGGAGCACTTCATTTTTTTTTTATTTTTTTTTTAATTGTGTTAAAGTGGCAGTGCTTGCTTGATAAACTACAGGTATATCAAAGGTTAAAATACACAGATCACAAGCATATACCATTTTTAAAGGAAGCTGTTATGTTAATTGGCTGCATTGGATGTCAATCATACTAATGGAGCAAGAAGATCACAAAGAGGGTGTGTTAAGACCATATAACTACTTAGAGCTAAAACTGAAAGTAAAACACAGAGGAATCACCCTGAGGAAAGTAGGAGACTATATCACTGATCTATGTCACTAAAGAGGTGATGCTTTATGCATATGACAAATTATTCATGGTCTTTACATAAACCTATGTACATTTTTTTTTTCGTTTTACTGAGCTAATTTAAAAAGGTGCTTTATAAAAATTGGGTTTCCACATACTAAGGAACAGGTTTTCTGTTAAGGACTGTTGAACAAAAAAAAAATCTTTTTGACATTATGCCTTTTTTGTGTGTTTATTTACTTACGCCTAGATTTAGAGTTCTGCGGCCAAAGGGGTGCGTTAGCTACGCTGGCTTTTTTCTGGCCGCACCTTTTAAATACCGCTGGTATTTAGAGTTCACAGAATGGCTGCGTTAGACTCCAAAAAAGGAGCGTATAGCATATTTACCGCAACTTCAACTCTCGATACCAGCGGTGCTTACGGACGCGGCCAGCTTAAAAAATGTGCTCGTGCACGATTACCCCATAGAAAACAATGGGGCAGTTTGAGCTGAAAAAAAACACCTGCAAAAAAGCTGCGTTCAGCTCCTAACGCAGCCCCATTGTTTCCCATGGGGAAACACTTCCTACGTCTGCACCTAACACTCTAACATGTACCCTGAGTCTAAACACCCCTAACCTTACACTTATTAACCCCTAATCTGCCGCCCCCGCTATCGCTGACCCCTGCATATTATTTTTAACCCCTAATCTGCCGCTCCGTACACCCCCGCCACCTACATTATCCCTATGTACCCCTAATATGCTGCCCTAACATCGATGACCCCTATATTATATTTATTAACCCCTAATCTGCCGCCCCCAACATCGCCTCCACCTAACTACACTTATTAACCCCTAATCTGCCGACCGGACCTGAGCGCTACTATAATAAATGTATTAACCCCTTATCCTCCTCACTCCCGCCTCAATAACCCTATAATAAATAGTATTAACCCCTAATCTGCCCTCCCTAACATTGCCGACACCTAACTTCAAGTATTAACCCCTAATCTGTCGACAGGAGCTCACCGCTACTCTAATAAATGTATTAACCCCTAAAGCTAAGTCTAACTTTAACCCTAACACCCCCCTAAATTAAATATAATTTAAATCTAATGAAATAAATGAACTCTTATAAAATAAATTATTCCTATTTAAAGCTAAATACTTACCTGTAAAATAAACCCTAATATAGCTACAATATAAATTATAATTATATTATAGCTATTTTAGGATTTATATTTATTTTACAGGTAACTTTGTATTTATTTTAACCAGGTACAATAGCTATTAAATAGTTAAGAACTATTTAATAGCTAAAATAGTTAAAATAATTACAAAATTACCTGTAAAATAAATCCTAACCTAAGTTACAATTAAACCTAACACTACACTATCAATAAATAAATTAAATAAACTACCTACAATTATCTACAATTAAACCTAACACTACACTATCAATACATTAATTAAATACAATACCTACAAATAACTACAATTAAATAAACTAACTAAAGTACAAAAAATAAAAAAGAACTAAGTTACAAAAAATAATAAAATATTTACAAACATTAGAAAAATATTACAAAAATTTTAAACTAATTACACCTACTCTAAGCCCCCTAATAAAATTACAAAGCCCCCAAAAATAAAAAAATGCCCTACCCTGTTCGAAATTAAAAAAGTTCAAAGCTCTTTTACCTTACCAGCCCTGCGGGGCATGCCCCAAGAAATTCAGCTCTTTTGCCTGTAAAAAAAACACATACAATACCCCCCCCCCAACATTACAACCCACCACCCACATACCCCTAATCTAACCCAAACCCCCCTTAAATAAACCTAACACTAAGCCCCTGAAGATCTTCCTACCTTATCTTCACCTCACCGGGTATCACCGATCAGTCCTGGCTCCAAAATCTTCATCCAACCCAAGCCAATCAGATTGAGCTCGCATTCTATTGGCTGTTCCGATCAGCCAATAGAATGCAAGCTCAATCTGATTGGCTGATCGGATCAGCCAATCGGATTGAACTTGATTCTAATTGGCTGATTCCATCAGCCAATCAGAATTTTCCTACCTTAATTCCGATTGGCTGATAGAATCCTATCAGCCAATCGGAATTCGAGGGACGCCATCTTGGATGACGTCCCTTAAAGGAACTGTCATTCTTCAGTTGGACGTTGTCGGAAGAAGATTGATCCGCGCTGGAGGTCTTCACGATGGAGCCGTTCCTCATCGGATGAAGATAGAAGATGCCGCTTGGATCAAGATGGTTGCCGGTCTGGATCGCCTCTTCTTCCCGGATAGGATGAAGACTTTGGAGCCACTTCTGGACCTCTTCAGCTGCAGGATTATGGATCGCCAGCCCCCGCTTGGGTTGGATGAAGATTTTGGAGCCAGGACCGATCGGTGATACCCGGTGAGGTGAAGATAAGGTAGGAAGATCTTCAGGGGCTTAGTGTTAGGTTTATTTAAGGGGGGTTTGGGTTAGAATAGGGGTATGTGGGTGGTGGGTTGTAATGTTGGGGGGGTATTGTATGTGTTTTTTTACAGGCAAAAGAGCTGAATTTCTTGGGGCATGCCCCGCAAAGGGCCCTGTTCAGGGCTGGTAAGGTAAAAGAGCTTTGAACTTTTTAAATTTAGAATAGGGTAGGGCATTTTTTTATTTTGGGGGGCTTTGTAATTTTATTAGGGGGCTTATATTTATTTTTACAAAGTTACCTGTAAAATAAATATAAATCCTAAAATAGCTATAATATAATTATAATTTATATTGTAGCTATATTAGGGTTTATTTTACAGGTAAGTATTTAGCTTTAAATAGGAATAATTTATTTAATAAGAGTTAATTTATTTCGTTAGATTTAAATTATATTTAATTTAGGGGGGTGTTAGGGTTAGGGTTAGACTTAGCTTTAGGGGTTAATCCATTTATTACAGTAGCGGCGAGATTCGGTCGGCAGATTAGGGGTTAATAATTGAAGTTAGGTGTCGGCGATGTTAGGGAGGGCAGATTAGGGGTTAATACTATTTATTATAGGGTTATTGAGGCGGGAGTGAGGCGGATTAGGGGTTAATAACTTTATTATAGTAGCGGTGCGGTCTGCTCGGCAGATTAGGGGTTAATAAGTGTAGGCAGGTGGAGGCGACGTTGAGGGGGGCAGATTAGGGGTTAATAAATATAATATAGGGGTCGGCGGTGTTAGGGGTAGCAGATTAGGGGTACATAAGGATAACGTAGGTAGCGACGCTTTGCGGTCGGCATATTAGGGGTTAATTATTGTAGGTAGCTGGCGGCGACGTTGTGGGGGGCAGGTTAGGGGTTAATAAATATAATATAGGGGTCGGTGGTGTTAAGGGCAGCAGATTAGGGGTACATAAGTATAACGTAAGTGGCGGTCGGCAGATTAGGGGTTAAAAAAATTTAATAGAGTGGCGGCGATGTGGGGGGACCTCGGTTTAGCGGTACATAGGTAGTTTATGGGTGTTAGTGTACTTTAGAGCACAGTAGTTAAGAGCTTTATAAACCGGCGTTAGCCCATAAAGCTCTTGACTACTGACTTTTTTCTGCGGCTGGAGTTTTGTCGTTAGATTTCTAACGCTCACTTCAGCCAAGACTCTAAATACCGGCATTAGAAAATCCCATTGAAAAGATAGGATACGCAATTGACGTAAGGGGATCTGCGGTATTGAAAAGTCGCGGCTGAAAAGTGAGCGTTAGACCCTTTAATGACTGACTCCAAATACCAGAGGGCCTCTAACGCTGGTTTTGACGGCTACCACCCAACTCTAAATCTAGGCCTTATTGTTTACAAATGCTTAATAATGATGGGTGTGTGTATGCGTAATTTACTCCATAATAACACAAACTCACATGTGAGTGCTTGTTTCTGCTATTACTGCCTGAGTGTGTGTGTGCCTATCTATCCCTGCCTGTGTGTGTGTATGTGCCTATTACTGCCTGAGTGTGTGTTTATGCCTATTTATCCCTGCCTGTGTGTGCATGTCTCTCTCTATTACTGCCTGTGTGTGTGCATGTCTCTGTCTATTACTGCCTGTGTGTGTGCATGTCTCTGTCTATTACTGCCTGCTTGTGCATGTCTCTGTCTATTACTGTCTGAGTGTGTGTGTGTGTGTGTGTGTTTGTATGCCTATCTATCCCTGCCTGTGTGTGCATGTCTCTCTCTATTACTGCCTGTGTGTGTGCATGTCTCTGTCTATTACTGCCTGTGTGTGTGTGTGTATGCCTATCTATCCCTGCCTGTGTGTGCATGTCTCTGTCTATTACTTCCTGTGTGTGTGCATGTCTCTGTCTATTACTGCCTGTGTGTGCATGTCCCTGTCTATTACTGTCTGTGTGTGAATGTCTTTGTCTATTACTGTCTGTGTGTGCATGTTTCCATCTATTACTGCCTGTGAGTGCACTTCTCTGTCTGTTACTGTCTGTGTGTGCAGGTCTCTGTCTATTACTTACTGTCTGTGTGTGCATATCTATGTCTATTACTGTCTGTGAGTGCATGTCTCTGCCTATTACTGCCTGTGAGTGCATGTCTCTGTCTATTACTGTCTGTGTGTGCATGTATATGTCTATTACTGTCTGTGAGTGCATGCCACTGTCTATTACTGTCTGTGTGTGCATATCTCTGTCTGTTACTGCCTGTGTGTGCATGTATCTATCTATTGCTGCCTGTGTGTGCATGTCTCTGTCTATTACTGTCTGTGAGTGCATGTCTCTGTCTATTACTGTCTGTGTGTGCATGTTTGTGTCTATTACTGCCTGTGTGTATAGTATATTTGAAAAATAAACAGCTATTACAGTTCAAATTATTTATGTGCAAACATTTCATAGACTTTAATAGTAAATTTTGTAAAAAATGCTATAACATTTCTAAATAATTGTAATAGACCCCTAAATATGTTACAAATACACCTAGTGACATATTGCAATCCTTTAGAAAATCTTACCTGATGACTTTTTTGCAAAGTTCAAATTTAAAGTCTATTGAAAGTTTTGTAGATATATTTTGAAAACGAATTTAAAGGGATTGATGTGCATTAAACAAATAAATATGCATAGCTATAAGAAAAGTATAAATATAATGGCAATTAGTAAAAGATATAAAGATATTTTTAGATAATATCAATATATTTGGAAAAAACATTGTAGTAGAAAAAGGACATATTTAAATGGATAGGAAAGTCAAAATAAAACTTTCATAATTCAGGATACACCAAAAAATTTAAGACAAATCTAATATTGTTGTTCTTTTGGTATCCATTGTTGAAAAGCATATGTACATATCCTTAGCAGCACCAATGCACTACTAGGAGCTAACTGGTGGTTGGCCACAACACACAATTGTCTCTTGTCATTTGCTCACCAGGTGTCTTCAGCTAGGTCCCAGAAGTGCACTGCTGCTTTGGAACTGACCTCTAAATGACAGAGTGACATGGTCTAGGAGGGGACTTTAGAATCTGTGAGGGAGCGCATTTTGGAATTTTGCCCTCGGTGCCAGATTCTCTAGAAACGGCCCACCAGACTAAAACTAATTTTTGAGATATATTAGTGAACTTACTCTAAAAAAGATAGCTTAGGCAACCCAAGCTTGCCTTACAACAAGGGACTTTCTGGACATAATCGGCACTGAAGTGAGAGTCTCAACAATTAGTGCTGAAAGAACCAGTTGAAGGAGGGAGACCTGCAGAGGCTGCGAGCAGATGGTATAATTATATACCGAATTAGAGGGGAATACCACACAGATCGGGGAACTGGAGTGCTTCACCTCATCAACTGCTCACCCATTCATCACATCATAGCGACAGCAGGTGTGACATCTCACCCAGCAGCTCCCGATACTTGAGATCCGGATCAAAGTTTGCTCAGACTCCAGGTGTAATTTGAGAGGAGCGAACAACCAGTGGAGACAGGAGATAAAGAATAGAGGTTATAGAGAGGTGTGTTAGAGAGACAAGGTCTGGGTGAAGAATACTGTTACACAGAGGAGATACCTGTCTTTTTGTGCGAACGACGGCCATTGCTCTAAATGTGCGCAATAAGCTGGTACTTTAAATTTAAAGCCCTGAAACAGCACGGGAATAACCTGGATAGTGTGGTGAGTGCATGAGAACATCCTCAACATCAATTCTCAACATTTGAGGCGCCATAACAGTTTATACTATACATCACATCTACTATTAACTGGGTGAACTGTCACACATTTGAGCTAGGGGGCTGAGAGGTTCAGAAAAAATAGGCTTAATATATAGCACGTAAATATATTGTGACACCCCTGATAAGGCTTAATTCAGCTAGATTACGAGTTTGGCGTTATGAGTGAAAAAGCATCGTTATGCTGCATAACGCTGCTTTTTCCCTAACGCCGCTATTACAAGTCTTGTAGGTATAGGTGTACCGCAAAACTTTTAGGCCGCCATGCAACGTCAGTACCGCACTTTTAAAAAAGTCCTTTTTCAATGAGACTTCCATAGCGCCGGTATTACAAGTTGCCTGGGAGGCCAAAAAGTGAGCGGTACACTCTATACTGACAAAATTCGTACCGCCATCTAAAGTCAGTATTTATGAGTTTTACGTTACAAATCTGTAACATAAAACTCATAACTAAACTGCGACAAAGTACACTAAACACCCATAAACTACCTATTAACCCCTAAACCGAGGCCCTCCCGCATCACAAATACTAAAATAAAATTATTAACCTCTAATCTGCCGCTCTGGACATCGCAACCACTATAATAAACTTATTAACCCCTAAACCGCCACCCTCCCACATCGCAAACACTACTTACTACTTACATAAATATATTAACCCCTAACCCTAACGTAACCCTAAGCATAAGTCTAACCCTAACCCTAACACCCCCTAACAAATAATAATTAAAATAAATCTAAATAAACCTTACAATTATTACCGAAATAATTCCTATTTAAAACTAAATACATACTTACCTGTAAAAAAAAACCAACTAAGCGAGCTACAATATTACTAATAGTTATATTGTAGCTATCTTATGTTTTATTTTTATTTCACAGGTAAATTTGTATTTATTTTAACTAGGTAGACTAGTTAGTAAATAGTTATTAACTATTTACTAACTACCTAGTTAAAATAAATACAAATTTACCTGTAAAATAAAACCTAACCTGCCTTACACTAAAACCTACCATTACAATCAAATCAAATAAATTAAATAATTCAAATACAATTATCCAAATTACAAAAACCACCCACTAAATTACATAAAATAAAAAACGAAATTATCAACAAAAAGAACAAATTACTCCTAATCTAATAGCCCTATCAAAATAAAAAAGCCCCCCCCCAAAAAATAATAATAATAAAACCCCTAGCCTACACTAAACTGCCAATAGCCCTTAACAGGGCCTTTTGCGGGGCATTGCCCCAAAGATAACAGCTCTTTTACCTGGCAATAAAAATTGCAAACACCCCCCCAACAGTAAAACCACCACCCACCCAACCAAACCCCCAAATAAAACTCTATCTAAATAAACCTAAGCTAACCATTTCCCTGAAAAGGGCATTTGGATGGTCATTGCCCTTGAAAGGGCATTTAGCTCTTTTACGGAGCCCAAATCCTAAGCTAAAAATAAAACCCACCCAATAAACCCTTAAAAAAACCTAACACTAACCCCCGACGAGCCACTTACAGTTTTAGAAGACCGGACATCAATCCTCATCCAGCCGGTGAAGTCCTCATCCAAATGGGCAGAAGTCCTCATCGAAGACGGCAGAAGTCTTCATCCAGGCGGGCAAAAGTCTTAATCGAAGCGGCCATAAGTTGTAGGGGTGTTTGTAATTTTTATTGACATGTAAAAGAGCTGTTATATATGGGGCAATGCCCCGCAAAAGTCCCTTTTAAGGGCTATTGGCAGTTTAGTGTAGGCTAGGGGTTTTATTATTTTGGGGGGGTCTTTTTTATTTTGATAGGGTTATTAAATTAAGAGTAATTGGGGTTTTTTGTTGATAATTTCATTTTTTATTTTGTGTAATTTAGTGTTTTGTTTTTTTTGTAATTTAGATAATTGTATTTATTTAATTTAATTTATTTGATTTGATTGTAATGGTAGGTTTTAGTGTAAGGCAGGTTAGGTTTTATTTTACAGGTAAATTTGTATTTATTTTAACTAGGTAGTTAGTAAATAGTTAACTAACTAGTCCTAGGAGACTCGCCAGAAACACGGGCTCACAAGCTCCATACGGAGCTTGATAAATGGGCCTCTAAATCTCAGATTCGTGACTTAGAACTTCTGAGAGTGACCGAACATTAGAGAAATTAAAACAGATATATTATTATAGTAATAATAAGGCCAAGACACATTTAGCTAACAAGCTTCGTAATAGGGCAGCACAGCACAGAATACTATCCATTAAAGATGGGTCAAAAATATCGGGAACACATTCCATAAATACTATCAATCTTTATATAATTTGAGTTTACAGATTGTTAACCCCAATACACATAAACACTGTATAAGACAATATCTTGACAGCTTCCAAAACTATCCCCGGGACATATTGAATACCTTAATGATCTTATTTCATTGAAAGAGGTTAAAAGTGGAATAAAGCATTTAAAAATAGGAAAGTAGCCAGGCCCAGATGTAGTTCCTGGAGGCCTCTATAGTTACTCTACTGGAGTCAGATAAAGATCCCCAGAACTGTAGCAGTTATATCAGATTGAAGTTCAATCCGATTGGCTGATCCAATCAGCCAATATGATTGAGCTCGCATTCTATTGGCTGTTCCAATCTCAACCGGTTTAGGGGTTAATATATATATTATAGTTGCAGCGGGCACCAGGAGTGGCCGTTTAGGGGTTAATACATATATTATAGTTGCGGCGGGCACCGGGAGCGGCGGTTTAGGGGTTAACATATTTAGTATAGCTTGCGGTGGGCCCCGGGAGCGGCGGTTTAGGGGGTAAACACTTTATTTAGTTTCGGCGGTGTAGGGGGGGACAGATTAGGGGTGTTTAGACTCGGGATACATGTTAGGGTGTTAGGTGTAGACAGCTCCCATAGAAATCAATGGGATGTCTGGCAGCAGCGAACATGAACTTTCGCTATGGTCAGACTCCAATTGATTTCTATGGGATCCCCCGCCTCCAGGGCGGCGGTTTGAAAACCAGGTACGCTGGCCGGAAAAGTGCTGAGCGTACCTGCTAGTTTTTTGATAACTAGCAAAAGTAGTCAGATTGTGTGCGGAACATCTGGAGTGACGTAAGAATCGATCTGTGTCAGACTGAGTCCGGCAGATCGAAGCTTACGTCACTAAATTCTACTTTTGCCGGTATCTAGGGCTTGATAACAAAGGCGAATCAGCCTCGCCACAAATACGCTGCAGAATTCCAGCGTATTTGAGGTTGACGGCTTAATAACTAGGGGCCCATGGGTCGACCATATTAGTATACTACCCAATTTAATCTTTTGAGATAGAATTAAACATCTTAAAAATATAGCCCCCCACCCCTCACCTCTCAACTCTGTCAGGAGTATAATAGGATGCTTACAGGAAATGAGGAAGGTAGGAGATACTCGTCTAACATGCAAACCAGGTGCAGAAAAATGTGCAAACAAACTTGTACTGTTGTGCCTGGGACTTACCCCAAAGGAGCTCAGCCGCCCCCTGATGATGTTGCATATGCTGTGCAATACTTCTATAGAGGAGTTCTGGGCAAGCCGGGGGACCTACACGGTCAAACCGAAAACGTATCGGTGGGCTGATAGCTCCAAACCATCCGGCAGCAGTATAAGACTCCAGCAGCGCTACTGGCCTTCCAAGCATGCACTCAGGCGTCAGTCGTGACGTAATGGAAATCTCCGGTCGGGGGGCGGGGGGCGGTGCTCTGTCTTCACCCGGGTTAAACAACAGATGTATAGGTAAACAGGGGCTGCAAGCGGATCCAAGGCTGGTGTAGAATCAAAAGTCACAAAGAGGCAGGATCCAGCTTGTGTACAAAATAAAATCCATATTTATTGGCAGAATTAAAATGCTGTGCAGGCTATACAAACAGCAAAACAGGAAAGAAGTGTGAGCGTGACACCAAGGCTTACATGTTTCGGCACTCAGCCGTAATCATAACCATCTAAGTGCCGAAACATGTAAGCCTTGGTGTCACGCTCACACACCTTTCCTGTTTTGCTGTTTGTATAGCCTGCAAGGCGTTTTAATTCTGCCAATAAATATGGATTTTATTTTGCACACAAGCTGGATCCTGCCTCTTTGTGACTTTTGCTTACAGGAAACCCATAAAAAAAAATGTGATAGTCTCAGTCCCCTGCAGGTCAGGTATCTATATATAAATGATAGGTGGTTAGACTCACAATCATTTATAAATAACATCTAACCCCTGGTGATAATACTAGCATGCCTTCAGTTTTATACAATGAGCTAATGTGCTTGCCAACCCCAGGACCCCATACAATGAATTACAGATACCCATATATGATGTAGTGTGTGTGTCTATCTGTATCTATAAGTGTGTGTGTGTGTGTATCTGCATGTATAAGTGTATGCTATGTAGTGTGTGTGTATCTGCCTGTATAAGTGTAAGCTATGTAATGTGTGTATCTGTATGTATAAGTGTGTGTGTGTATCTGTATGTATAAGTGTATGCTATGTAGTGTGTGTGTGTATCTGCATGTATAAGTGTATGCTATGTAGTTTGTGTGTGTATCTGCATGTGTAAGTGTATGCTATGTATTGTGTGTGTATCTGCATGTGTAAGTGTATACTATGTAGTGTGTGTCTGTATCTGCATGTATAAGTGTAAGCTATGTAGTGGGTGTGTGTGTATCTGCATGTATAAGTGTATGCTATGTAGTGTGTGTGTGTATCTGCATGTGTAAGTGTATGCTATGCAGAGTATGTGTGTATCTGTATGTATAAGTGTAAGCTATGTAGTGTGTGTGTTAGTGATGTCAAGAATAGTTCGCCGGCAAATAGTTCCCGGGAAACATAGCTTGTTCACGTTTGCCGCGGCGGGCGAACATATGCGATGTTCGATCCGCCCCCTATTCGTCATCATTGAGTAATACTTTGACCCTGTACCTCACAGTCAGCAGACACATTCCAGCCAATCAGCAGCAGACCCTCCCTCCCAGACCCTCCTATCTCCTGGACAGCATCCATTTTAGATTCATTTGGAAGCTGCATTCTTAGTGAGAGGAGGGACAGTGTAGCTGCTGCTGATTTAATAGGGAAATCGATAGCTAGGCTAGTGTATTCAATGTCCACTACAGTCCTGAAGGACTCATCTGAACTCTGCTGTAAAGACAGCACCCCAAAAAAGCCCTTTTTGGGGCTAGAACATCAGTCTGCTTTTTTTTTTTTTTCCTGTGTAATCTAATTGCAGTTGCCTGCCTGCCAGCGTGTGTGTCAGGCTCACAGCGTATACTGTGCCCACTTGCCCAGTGCCACCACTCATATCTGGTGTAACAGTAGTGTACATTTAAAAAAAAAAAAACACTTTTTTGACTATGAAATAATAGCAGTCAGTTGCCTTCACACGTGTGCATTTCAGTGCCTGCATGCCTGCCAGGGCACAGTTTCACCCCAGTGCAACTCATATCTGGTGTAACAGTAGTGTACATTTAAAAAAAAAAAAAACACTTTTTTTGACTGTAAAATAATAGCAGTTTCCTTAACACGTGTGCTTTCAGTGCCTGCCTGCCAGGGCACAGTGTCACCCTAGTGCAACTTATATCTGGTGTAACACTAGTGTACATTTAAAAAAACAACACTTTTTTGAATGTGAAATAATATCAGTCAGTTTCCTTCACACGTGTGCGTTTCAGTGCCTGCCTGCCAGGGCACAGTGTCACCCCAGTGCCACTCATATCTGGTGTAACAGTAGTGTACATTTAAAAAAAATAACACTTTTTTGACTGTGAAATAATAGCAGTCACTTTCCTTAACACGTGTGCGTTTCAGTGCCTGCCTGCAAGGGCACAGTGTCACCCAGTGCAACTCATATCTGGTGTAACAGTAGTGTACATTAAAAAAAGAAAAAACACCCTTTTCACTGGGAAATAATAGCAGTCAGTTTCCTTCACACGTGTGCGTTTCAGTGCCTGCCTGCCAGGGCACAGTGTCACCCAACTGCAACTCATATCTGGTGTAACAGTAGTGTACATTTAAAAAAACAACACTTTTTTGACTGTGAAATAATAGCAGTCAGTTTCCTTCACATATGTGCGTTTCAGTGCCTGCCTGCCAGGGCACAGTGTCACCCCAGTGCAACTCATATCTGGTGTAACAGTAGTGTAAATTTAAAAAACAACAACACTTTTTTGACTGTGAAATAATAGCAGTCAGTATCCTTCACACCTGTGCGTTTCAGTGCCTGCCTGCCAGGGCACAGTGTCACCCCAGTGCCACTCATATCTGGTGTAACAGTAGTGTACATTTAAAAAAAACAAAACTTTTTTGACTGTGAAATCATAGCAGTCAGTTTCCTTCACACGTGTGCGTTTCAGTGCCTGGCTGCCAGGGCACAGTGTCACCCCAGTGCAACTCATATCTGGTGTAACAGTAGTGTACATTTAAAAAAAACAACACTTTTTTGACTGTGATATAATAGCAGTCAGTTTCCTTCACACGTGTGTGTTTCAGTGCCTGCTTGCCAGGGCACAGTGTCACCCAAGTGAAACTCATATCTGGTGTAACAGTAGTGTACATTTAAAAAAAAACAACACTTTTTTGACTATGAAATAATAGCAGTCAGTTGCCTTCACACGTGTGCATTTCAGTGCCTGCATGCCTGCCAGGGCACAGTTTCACCCCAGTGCAACTCATATCTGGTGTAACAGTAGTGTACATTTAAAAAAAAAAAAAACACTTTTTTTGACTGTAAAATAATAGCAGTTTCCTTAACACGTGTGCTTTCAGTGCCTGCCTGCCAGGGCACAGTGTCACCCTAGTGCAACTTATATCTGGTGTAACACTAGTGTACATTTAAAAAAACAACACTTTTTTGAATGTGAAATAATATCAGTCAGTTTCCTTCACACGTGTGCGTTTCAGTGCCTGCCTGCCAGGGCACAGTGTCACCCCAGTGCCACTCATATCTGGTGTAACAGTAGTGTACATTTAAAAAAAATAACACTTTTTTGACTGTGAAATAATAGCAGTCACTTTCCTTAACACGTGTGCGTTTCAGTGCCTGCCTGCAAGGGCACAGTGTCACCCAGTGCAACTCATATCTGGTGTAACAGTAGTGTACATTAAAAAAAGAAAAAACACCCTTTTCACTGGGAAATAATAGCAGTCAGTTTCCTTCACACGTGTGCGTTTCAGTGCCTGCCTGCCAGGGCACAGTGTCACCCAACTGCAACTCATATCTGGTGTAACAGTAGTGTACATTTAAAAAAACAACACTTTTTTGACTGTGAAATAATAGCAGTCAGTTTCCTTCACATATGTGCGTTTCAGTGCCTGCCTGCCAGGGCACAGTGTCACCCCAGTGCAACTCATATCTGGTGTAACAGTAGTGTAAATTTAAAAAACAACAACACTTTTTTGACTGTGAAATAATAGCAGTCAGTATCCTTCACACCTGTGCGTTTCAGTGCCTGCCTGCCAGGGCACAGTGTCACCCCAGTGCCACTCATATCTGGTGTAACAGTAGTGTACATTTAAAAAAAACAAAACTTTTTTGACTGTGAAATCATAGCAGTCAGTTTCCTTCACACGTGTGCGTTTCAGTGCCTGGCTGCCAGGGCACAGTGTCACCCCAGTGCAACTCATATCTGGTGTAACAGTAGTGTACATTTAAAAAAAACAACACTTTTTTGACTGTGATATAATAGCAGTCAGTTTCCTTCACACGTGTGTGTTTCAGTGCCTGCTTGCCAGGGCACAGTGTCACCCAAGTGAAACTCATATCTGGTGTAACAGTAGTGTACATTTAAAAAAAAACAACACTTTTTTGACTGTGAAATAATAGCAGCCAATTTCCTTCACACGTGTGCGTTTCAGTGCCTGCCTGCCTGCCTGCCAGGGCACAGTGTCACCGCAGTGCAGCTCATATCTGGTGTAACAGTAGTGTACATTTAAAAAAAACAACACTTTTTTGACTGTGAAATAATCGCAGTCACTTTCCTTAACACGTGTGCGTTTCAGTGCCTGCCTGCCAGGGCACAGTGTCGCCCAGTGCAACTCATATCTGGTGTAACAGTAGTGTACATTAAAAAAACAAAACACCATTTTGACTGGGAAATAATAGCAGTCAGTTTCCTTCACACGTGTGCGTTTCAGTACCTGCCTGCCAGCCATAGCACAGTGTCACCCAACTGCAACTCATATCTGGTGTAACAGTAGTGTACATTTAATAAAACAACACTTTTTTGACTGTGAAATAATAGCAGTCAGTTTCCTTCACACGTGTGCGTTTCAGTGCCTGCCTGCCAGGGCACAGTGTCACCCCAGTGCAACTCATATCTGGTGTAACAGTAGTGTACAATTAAAAAAAACAACACTTTTTTGACTGTGAAATAATAGCAGTCAGTTTCTTCACACGTGTGCGTTTCAGTGCCTGCCTGCCAGGGCACAGTGTCACCCCAGTGCAACTCATATCTGGTCTAACAGTAGTGTAGATTTAAAAACAACAACACTGTTTTGACTGTGAAATAATAGTAGTCAGTTTCCTTCACACGTGTGCGTTTCAGTGCCTGCCAGGGCACAGTGTCACCCCAGTGCAACTCATATCTGGTGTAACAGTAGTGTACATTTAATAAAAAAAAACAACACTTTTTTGACTGTGAAATAATAGCAGTCAGTTTCTTTCACATGTGTGCGTTTCAGTGCCTGTCTGACAGGGCACAGTGTCACCCCATTGCAACTCATATCTGGTGTAACAGTAGTGTACAATTAAAAAAAAAACACACTTTTTTGACTGTGAAATAATAGCAGTCAGTTTCCTTCACACGTGTGCGTTTCAGTGCCTGCCTGCCAGGGCACAGTGTCACCCCAGTGCAACTCATATCTGGTGTAACAGTAGTGTGCATTTAAAAACAACAACACTTTTTTGACTGTGAAATAATAGCAGTCAGTTTCCTTCACAGGTGTGCGTTTCAGTGCCTGCCTGCCTGCCAGGGCACAGTGTCACCCAGTGCAATTCATATCTGGTGTAACAGTAGTGTACATTTAAAAAAAAAAAAAAAACTTTTTTGACTGTGAATTAATAGCAATCAGTTTCCTTCACACATGTGCGTTTCAGTGCCTGCCTGACAGGGCACAGTGTCACCCAATTGCAACTCATATCTGGTGTAACAGTAGTGTACAATTAAAAAAAACAACACTTTTTTGACTGTGAAATAATAGCAGTCAGTTTCCTTCACACGTGTGCGTTTCAGTGCCTGCCTGCCAGCCAGGGCACAGTGTCATACCAGTGCAACTCATATCTGGTGTAACAGTAGTGTACATTTAAAAAACAACAACACTTTTTTGACTGTGAAATAAAAGCAGTTAGTTTCCTTCACACGTGTGCGTTTCAGTGCCTGCCTGCCTGCCAGGGCACAGTGTCACACCATTGCAACTCATATCTGGTGTAACAGTAGTGTACAATTAAAAAAAAACAACTCTGTTTTGACTGTGAAATAATAGCATTCAGTTTCTTCACACGTGTGCGTTTCAGTGCCGGCCTGCCAGGGCACATTGTCACCCTAGTGCAACTCATATCTGGTGTAACAGTAATGTACATTTAAAAAACAACAACACTTTTTTGACTGTGAAATAATAGCAGTCAGTTTCCTTCACACGTGTACGTTTCAGTGCCTGCCTGCCTGCCAGGGCACAGTGTCACCCCAGTGCAACTCATATCTGGTGTAACAGTAGTGTACATTTAAAAAAAAAAAAACACTTTTCTGACTGTGAAATAATAGCAGTCAGTTTCCTTCGCACGTTTGCGTTTCAGTGCCTGCCTGCCTGCCAGGGCACAGTGTCACCCCAGTGCAACTCATATCTGGTGTAACAGTAGTGTACATTTAAAAAAAACCAACACTTTTCTGACTGTGAAATAATAGCAGTCAGTTTCCTTCACACGTGTGCATTTCAGTGCCTGCCTGCCAGGGCACAGTGTCACCCCAGTGCAACTCATATCTGGTCA
The DNA here is from genome assembly GCF_027579735.1 of Bombina bombina. Lineage (NCBI taxonomy): Eukaryota > Metazoa > Chordata > Amphibia > Anura > Bombinatoridae > Bombina > Bombina bombina. Next base: position 367,993,665 of record NC_069499.1, on the reverse strand, counting down.
CGGTGTAACAGTAGTGTTATTTAAAAAAAACAAAACACTTTTTTGACTGTGAAATAATAGCAGTCAGTTTCCTTCACACGTGTGCGTTTCAGTGCCTGCCTGCCAGGCACAGTGTCACCCCAGTGCAACTCATATCTGGTGTAACAGTAGTGTACATTTAAAAACAACAACACTTTTTTGACTGTGAAATAATAGCAGTCAGTTTCCTTCACAGGTGTGCGTTTCAGAGCCTGCCTGCCTGCCTGCCAGGGCACAGTGTCACCCAGTGCAATTCATATCTGGTGTAACAGTAGTGTACATTTAAAAAAAAAAAAAAAACTTTTTTGACTGTGAAATAATAGCAATCAGTTTCCTTCACACATGTGCGTTTCAGTGCCTGCCTGACAGGGCACAGTGTCACCCAATTGCAACTCATATCTGGTGTAACAGTAGTGTACAATTAAAAAAAACAACACTTTTTTGACTGTGAAATAATAGCAGTCAGTTTCCTTCACACGTGTGCGTTTCAGTGCCTGCCTGCCAGCCAGGGCACAGTGTCATACCAGTGCAACTCATATCTGGTGTAACAGTAGTGTACATTTAAAAAACAACAACACTTTTTTGACTGTGAAATAAAAGCAGTTAGTTTCCTTCACACGTGTGCGTTTCAGTGCCTGCCTGCCTGCCAGGGCACAGTGTCACACCATTGCAACTCATATCTGGTGTAACAGTAGTGTACAATTAAAAAAAACAACACTGTTTTGACTGTGAAATAATAGCATTCAGTTTCTTCACACGTGTGCGTTTCAGTGCCTGCCTGCCAGGGCACATTGTCACCCTAGTGCAACTCATATCTGGTGTAACAGTAATGTACATTTAAAAAACAACAACACTTTTTTGACTGTGAAATAATAGCAGTCAGTTTCCTTCACACGTGTACGTTTCAGTGCCTGCCTGCCTGCCAGGGCACAGTGTCACCCCAGTGCAACTCATATCTGGTGTAACAGTAGTGTACATTTAAAAAAAAAAAACACTTTTCTGACTGTGAAATAATAGCAGTCAGTTTCCTTCACACGTGTGCGTTTCAGTGCCTGCCTGCCTGCCAGGGCACAGTGTCACCCCAGTGCAACTCATATCTGGTGTAACAGTAGTGTACATTTAAAAAAAAACAACACTTTTCTGACTGTGAAATAATAGCAGTCAGTTTCCTTCACACGTGTGCATTTCAGTGCTTGCCTGCCAGGGCACAGTGTCACCCCAGTGCAACTCATATCTGGTCACGGTGTAACAGTAGTGTTATTTAAAAAAAACAAAAAACTTTTTTGACTGTGAAATAATAGCAGTCAGTTTCCTTCACACGTGTGCATTTCAGTGCCTGCCTGCCAGGGCACAGTGTCACCCCATTGCAACTCATATCTGGTGTAACATTAGTGTACAATTAAAAAACAACAATACTTTTTTGACTGTGAAATAATAGCAGTAAGTTTCCTTCACACGTGTGCGTTTCAGTGCCTGCCTGCCAGGGCACAGTGTCACCCCAGTGCAACTCATATCTGGTGAAACAGTAATGTACATTTAAAAAAAAACAACACTTTTTTGACTGTGAAATAATAGCAGTCAGTTTCCTTCACACGTGTGCGTTTCAGTGCCTGCCTGCCAGGGCACAGTGTCACCCCAGTGCAACTCATATCTGGTGTAACAGTAGTGTACATTTAAAAAAAAAAAACACTTTTCTGACTGTGAAATAATAGCAGTCAGTTTCCTTCACACGTGTGCGTTTCAGTGCCTGCCTGCCTGCCAGGGCACAGTGTCAGCCCAGTGCAACTCATATCTGGTGTAACAGTAGTGTACATTTAAAAAAAAAAAAAACACTTTTCTGACTGTGAAATAATAGCAGTCAGTTTCCTTCACACGTGTGCGTTTCAGTGCCTGCCTACCAGGGCACAGTGTCACCCCAGTGCAACTCATATCTGGTGTAACAGTAGTGTACATTTAAAAAAAAAAAACACTTTTTTGACTGTGAAATAATAGCAGTCAGTTTCCTTCACATGTGTGCATTTCAGTGCCTGCCTTCCAGGGCACAGTGTCGCCCAAGTGCAACTCATATCTGGTGTAACAGTAGTGTACATTTAAAAAAAACAACACTTTTTTGACTGTGAAATAATAGCAGTCAGTTTCGTTCACACATGTGTGTTTCAGTGCCTGCCTGCCAGGGCACAGTGTCACCCCATTGCAACTCATATCTGGTGTAACAGTAGTGTACAATTAAAAAAACAACACTTTTTTGACTGTGAAATAATAGCAGTCAGTTTCCTTCACACGTGTGCGTTTCAGTGCCTGCCTGCCAGGGCACAGTGTCACCCCAGTGCAACTCATATCTGGTGTAACAGTAGTGTACATTAAAAAAAAAACAACACTTTTTTGACTGTGAAATAATAGCAGTCAGTTTCCTTCACACGTGTGCGTTTCAGTGCCTGCCTGCCTGCCAGGGCACAGTGTCACCCCAGTGCAACTCATATCTGGTGAAACAGTAGTGTACATTTAAAAAAAAACAACACTTTTTTGACTGTGAAATTATAGCAGTCAGTTTCCTTCACACATGTGGGTTTCAGTGCATGCCTGCCAGGGCACAGTGTCACCCCAGTGCAACTCATATCTGGTGAAACAGTAATGTACATTTAAAAAAAAACAACACTTTTTTGACTGTGAAATAATAGCAGTCAGTTTCCTTCACACGTGTGCGTTTCAGTGCCTGCCTGCCAGGGCACAGTGTCACCCCAGTGCAACTCATATCTGGTGTAACAGTAGTGTACATTTAAAAAAAAAAAAAACACTTTTCTGACTGTGAAATAATAGCAGTCAGTTTCCTTCACACGTGTGCGTTTCAGTGCCTGCCTGCCTGCCAGGGCACAGTGTCACCCCAGTGCAACTCATATCTGGTGTAACAGTAGTGTACATTTAAAAAAAAAAAAAACACTTTTCTGACTGTGAAATAATAGAAGTCAGTTTCCTTCACACGTGTGCGTTTCAGTGCCTGCCTACCAGGGCACAGTGTCACCCCAGTGCAACTCATATCTGGTGTAACAGTAGTGTACATTTAAAAAAAAAAAACACTTTTTTGACTGTGAAATAATAGCAGTCAGTTTCCTTCACATGTGTGCATTTCAGTGCCTGCCTTCCAGGGCACAGTGTCGCCCAAGTGCAACTCATATCTGGTGTAACAGTAGTGTACATTTAAAAAAAACAACACTTTTTTGACTGTGAAATAATAGCAGTCAGTTTCGTTCACACATGTGTGTTTCAGTGCCTGCCTGCCAGGGCACAGTGTCACCCCATTGCAACTCATATCTGGTGTAACAGTAGTGTACAATTAAAAAAACAACACTTTTTTGACTGTGAAATAATAGCAGTCAGTTTCCTTCACACGTGTGCGTTTCAGTGCCTGCCTGCCAGGGCACAGTGTCACCCCAGTGCAACTCATATCTGGTGTAACAGTAGTGTACATTAAAAAAAAAACAACACTTTTTTGACTGTGAAATAATAGCAGTCAGTTTCCTTCACACGTGTGCGTTTCAGTGCCTGCCTGCCTGCCAGGGCACAGTGTCACCCCAGTGCAACTCCTATCTGGTGTAACAGTAGTGTACATTTAAAAAAAACAACACTTTTTTGACTGTGAAATAATAGCAGTCAGTTTCCTTCACACATGTGGGTTTCAGTGCATGCCTGCCAGGGCACAGTGTCACCCCAGTGCAACTCATATCTGGTGAAACAGTAATGTACATTTAAAAAAAAACAACACTTTTTTGACTGTGAAATAATAGCAGTCAGTTTCCTTCACACGTGTGCGTTTCAGTGCCTGCCTGCCAGGGCACAGTGTCACCCCAGTGCAACTCATATCTGGTGTAACAGTAGTGTACATTTAAAAAAAAAAAAAACACTTTTCTGACTGTGAAATAATAGCAGTCAGTTTCCTTCACACGTGTGCGTTTCAGTGCCTGCCTGCCTGCCAGGGCACAGTGTCACCCCAGTGCAACTCATATCTGGTGTAACAGTAGTGTACATTTAAAAAAAAAAAAACACTTTTCTGACTGTGAAATAATAGAAGTCAGTTTCCTTCACACGTGTGCGTTTCAGTGCCTGCCTACCAGGGCACAGTGTCACCCCAGTGCAACTCATATCTGGTGTAACAGTAGTGTACATTTAAAAAAAAAAACAACACTTTTTTGACTGTGAAATAATAGCAGTCAGTTTCCTTTACATGTGTGCATTTCAGTGCCTGCCTTCCAGGGCACAGTGTCGCCCAAGTGCAACTCATATCTGGTGTAACAGTAGTGTACATTTAAAAAAAACAACACTTTTTTGACTGTGAAATAATAGCAGTCAGTTTCGTTCACACATGTGTGTTTCAGTGCCTGCCTGCCAGGGCACAGTGTCACCCCATTGCAACTCATATCTGGTGTAACAGTAGTGTACAATTAAAAAAACAACACTTTTTTGACTGTGAAATAATAGCAGTCAGTTTCCTTCACACGTGTGCGTTTCAGTGCCTGCCTGCCAGGGCACAGTGTCACCCCAGTGCAACTCATATCTGGTGTAACAGTAGTGTACATTTAAAAAAAAAAACACTTTTTTGACTGTGAAATAATAGCAGTCAGTTTCCTTCACACGTGTGCGTTTCAGTGCCTGCCTGCCAGGGCACAGTGTCACCCCAGTGCAACTCATATCTGGTGTAACAGTAGTGTACATTTAAAAAAAACAACACTTTTTTGACTGTGAAATAATAGCAGTCAGTTTCCTTCACACGTGTGCGTTTCAGTGCCTGCCTGCCTGCCAGGGCACAGTGTCACCCCAGTGCAACTCCTATCTGGTGTAACAGTAGTGTACATTTAAAAAAAAAAACAACACTTTTTTGACTGTGAAATAATAGCAGTCAGTTTCCTTCACATGTGTGCATTTCAGTGCCTGCCTTCCAGGGCACAGTGTCGCCCAAGTGCAACTCATATCTGGTGTAACAGTAGTGTACATTTAAAAAAAACAACACTTTTTTGACTGTGAAATAATAGCAGTCAGTTTCGTTCACACATGTGTGTTTCAGTGCCTGCCTGCCAGGGCACAGTGTCACCCCAGTGCAACTCATATCTGGTGTAACAGTAGTGTACATTTAAAAAAAAAAAAAACACTTTTCTGACTGTGAAATAATAGCAGTCAGTTTCCTTCACACGTGTGCGTTTCAGTGCCTGCCTACCAGGGCACAGTGTCACCCCAGTGCAACTCATATCTGGTGTAACAGTAGTGTACATTTAAAAAAAAAAAACACTTTTCTGACTGTGAAATAATAGCAGTCAGTTTCCTTCACACGTGTGCGTTTCAGTGCCTGCCTGCCAGCCAGGGCACAGTGTCGCCCAAGTGCAACTCATATCTGGTGTAACAGTAGTGTACATTTAAAAAAAACAACACTTTTTTGACTGTGAAATAATAGCAGTCAGTTTCGTTCACACATGTGTGTTTCAGTGCCTGCCTGCCAGGGCACAGTGTCACCCCAGTGCAACTCATATCTGGTGTAACAGTAGTGTACATTTAAAAAAACAACACTTTTTTGACTGTGAAATAATAGCAGTCAGTTTCCTTCACACGTGTGCGTTTCAGTGCCTGCCTGCCTGCCAGGGCACAGTGTCACCCCAGTGCAACTCATATCTGGTGTAACAGTAGTGTACATTTAAAAAAAACAAACACTTTTCTGACTGTGAAATAATAGCAGTCAGTTTCCTTCACACGTGTGCGTTTCAGTGCCTGCCTACCAGGGCACAGTGTCACCCCAGTGCAACTCATATCTGGTGTAACAGTAGTGTACATTTAAAAAAAACAACACTTTGGGGGCGGAGCCTGGCCACGCTAGCTGATGGCCGCAAACTGATCGAGCTCTGAAGCCCCAACACTCTTATTACAGGGAAGGAGTAACTCTTAGCCGGTTGGAACACATTCTTTAGCACGATTAGTAACCCTGAACAGTTGTGGCACATAACTTTGCCGCCGGACCTTAACCACTGCACATATACGGCAAAGTGAGAAAGAGAGAAAGCAGCTACGCAATTGGGCCTGCTACGGAGTACAGCACGATATACACCGGTAGTGCCGGGACTCACGTAGAGTGCACAGAGTGGTATGTAGAGCACTGTCAGTTTGGGCATCGGCTCTGACAGGCTGACTAATAGGCTCGCAATCCCGAAGAGAGAAGCGGAGGCGGCAGAGGTTTAAACTCCCGCAAATACACGGCTATACTGCCGATTGGACTGGCCTGGGCGCTCTCTGGCTGGCTACTCAGTAAACGGCTGGGAAACAAGAGCGAGACGGTGTGGCCTCCTTGAACTGGGTGAGTTTTGACTGCAAATACTGCACATGAATGAAGGTCACATACTACATTGCCCTACATCGCCCTATTGCCCTATTGCTCAAAATTTTATTGTGAAGAGAGGAAACAGTTATATTTAGCGGCAGTAGGGAGACAGGACTAGCAAGTGTTGCATTACAGCATACTGAGAGCATATTGGGCCTGCTGGGTTGGCAATAACGGGTCCTAGAAGCATCACTGTTATCACCCCTGTGGAAAGCAAAAAAGTGAAGCATTGCAGGGCTGACTAGGCTAACAGGAACATTTGTGAGGGGCATTAAGCACAATACCTCCTAATCTACAGCAGGAATACCTGGGAGATGTCTAGCAGAAGAATGTCTAAACCAGCTAAAGGATCCCAGTCCACAAACATGGAGAATTATTTAATACCACCTGAACAAAACTCAAACACTAACAGAGATACCTCTGACGCTAGCGGGCATTCAGGCGTTGCTCAGACCTCAGACCTGGCACACTATGGTTTCCTTACCAAAAATGACATTAAACACCTGTCATCTAAAAATGACATAAAAGAGGCAATGATGGACGTAAAGCTCATGTTTGGTGAACTGAAAAAGGATATTGCTGCAATAGATCACAGGGTGTCCCAGGTTGAGGAAGTACAGGAAACTTTGCGCTCTGATTTACAGCATCAAACAAGTTGTGTTCAGTCGCAAGAAGCAGTAGTACACAGCCTGACAGAGAGAATAGAAGATTTAGAAAACAGGAGCCGGCGGAATAATCTGCGGCTCCGTGGGGTCCCGGAGACGGTAGGTCCGCCTGACATAAGAAAATATGTCCAAGAGCTATTTAAATTTCTTAAGAATGCTTCAAACGCAACAGAGATACAGGTAGAGAGAGCCCATCGTGCACTGCGGCCCAGACCACCAGCCAGGGCGCCGCCCAGAGACATCATCATTAAACTTCTGTCTTACAGGGATAAGGAGGAACTGCTCCGGCACTCCAGGAACAAGCACCCACTGATTTTTGAAGGGACAGAAGTACAGATCTTTACAGACTTGTGCCCGGCCACCCTGCAGAAGCGACGAGAGCTACGCTACATCACCTCTACGCTTAAAGAGCAGAAAATCCAATATAGGTGGGGTTTCCCCACTTGTATAATTGCTAACAAAGATGGAACGACAGCTGTCTTCAAAACACCTGCAGATCTTCCTACTTTTAACCGAGCCTTGGGCCTACAGATCAGACCACTGAATGCAGCAGTAGTACCGGCTCACGCTAACCCAAGGGAATGCCATGAAGAAGTTAGGCCGAGACCCGTCTGAAAGTGCAGATCATAACTTCTAAGAACCCCTGCAGACCATGCCAGACGGCATGGCGAACAAAGGATACCTGAAATGACCCCTACTTGAGTCTTTCTATCTGAGCTGAGTCCCTGGACAGATAAGTATTGTTTATTTTCCTCTCTTGTTTCCCAAATGATATGTTTTGGCTCAAGTTGCTTGACTTATTTACCATGAGGTGGCAGAAGCGGCCCTTGCACCTCAATATTGAACATTCCTGTTGGAACTCTAATTTGTAACTTGGCCATACTAGACTTTGACCGCTACACAGTGGACTTCCTGAAAACAGAGCCTAGGTTGTAAATATGGTTTACTACACACTAAATACAATATCTATGATATGATGTTGCGTGGTATACCTAATTTGTATGGGAAACCAATGTTAAATTGTTTTAATTATTGTATCTTTGGGAATGTCTGTTTTAGCTTCAGGGATACTCATGCATAATTAGTTAGAATGGGCCTTTCCCTAAGATTACTATAGGAATCATAGAGGTGCCTTCTATGTATAATTAATTCCACTAATATAATAAAGCTCTGTACGGAATAAGTGGGCGAGAAGGAAGTGAGAGTAAGTGATGGGAACACATGCTGGACACATTAGAGTGTTAAACGCATATCATGTAACCCCCCTAGACGGTGCAGTGTGCTTGGGCTATTATTTACTTAGAGATTTTGTGATAAGGATGGAATTGCTTAGTGCACACCATCATAAACTACATGGCACTTGCTGTGGCTCGAGAATACTGTTCTGTACCTAATTAAATTGGCACTTCCCATAAGAATAATGGTGTATTTTTCAAATGTTCTACCCAGTTAGTATTGCTTAGCGTCTGTACACTGTCTGTTCTCTATCACTTCGATTCATCAATAAATAGTACAGAAGTTATTATAACCTTATAGCATGACCTAAGAGGGGCCTTATTTCTAGAGGCAGCTGCAGTTTATTGGGCTTGAGCCCTGGTGTAGTAATCTAAGCTTTATCATTTAATAGGGGGGTCATTATTATGGAGTATTATATGGTTCTGAATCTTTGTTGCTGTTCATGTGTAAGTTCTAACAACAGTTTGATAAAAAATATTATTGAGTTACGATCACCCACAAAGTTAATCATATTTGTCAATATGCTTATATATGAGAGTGTTGGGGTTACTACCCCCTGTTTTGCAACTTTGTTGATTTTATTTCTCAATTCTACTAACGGTATATTTATCCCCCAGGGTCGACTACGACATTTGGAGGGTTTCACCCCATTTTCTACTCTTATATATACTCTATCACCTTACTCTCCTCCCCCCCTCCTTCCTTAAGCAACTTGTAACGCACAAATAAACTCCACAGCTTTACCTTGCTGATACCTTTCTAACCTAACACTATACAGTTCTCTAAACCCCCTCTTCCCCCTCCCCTTTTTTTTTTTTTTTTTTTCTCCGCATACCTCCCGGTACAGATATGGCTCAGACACATCCTCTAGAGAGGAGACATCACATTGAACTACTAACCATAAACACTAAGGGCCTTAATAGCCCTGAGAAGCGATCATTAATCATTATAGACCTACACAGAATGGGGGGAGACATTATACTGCTCCAGGAGACACATTTCTCCAGATTCAGGGAACCTAAATGGTTTAATAGACATTTCCCGGTAGCCTATTTCGCATCGGGGCCTTCAAAGAAAAATGGAGTGGGCATTTTATTTCGATCAACAGTACCCTTCCAATTAGAACACGCGATCAGAGACCCTAACGGCAGATATCTGATACTGACGGGAACACTTTATGGTAGACCCATGACCCTGGCCAACCTCTACTTCCCGAATACAGCACAAGACCTATTTCTTAAAACGGTTATGCACAAAATCATAGAAGTACAGAAGGGAATTCTATATCTGGGTGGTGATTTTAATGCATCTTTGAGCCCCGTGCTGGATACATCTGATGGCCTCTCCAGTACTCCCCACAAGGTGACCAAACATCTCATCAAATCCTTGAAAGATCATGTATTACATGATGTTTGGCGCACGCATCACCCTACAGCTAGAAACTACACCTTTTACTCACATCCTCATAGGAAGTACACGAGGATAGACTACTTGTTTACGGACTCTGCGGGCCTTACTATCACCACAGGTAGTAGCATTAACGCAATCACCTGGTCTGATCACGCTCCGGTCAGTTGCACGATTGATTGGCCAAATACTCCAGTGACTCCCTTTGTTTGGAGAATGGATGAATCTCTCCTGGACAGCCAACCCCTTAAACAAGAAATACGCAAAAATCTGGAGGAATACTTTAGGTTGAATACAACAGAAACCCTAAGTGATCCCACAATCTGGGAGGCACACAAGTGTGTCCTCAGAGGGATATTAATCAAGCATAGTGCAATACTATGCAAAAGTAGAAGAGACACATATGGGAGACTCTTGGCGCAGGTTGCTCAAAGGGAGTTGGAGCACAAAGACTCACCAGCTGATAAAGTGGTACAGGGGGAACTGGAGGTTGCTAGAGCTGCCTTGCTGTGTCATCTCCAGGAGGAGCAGCAGAAGAAGGCACTGAGATTGAGACAGCAGTTTTTTGAGCACGGTAATAAGGCCGGAAGGCTACTGGCCAGAGCCTTGGCGCGTAGGAGACTGAGCTCATACGTGTATGAGATGACAAATAACATTGGAGAGACCCATAGAGATGGGCAATCTATTGCAAATACATTTGGAAGATTTTATGAATCTCTTTACAATTTACACCCCGCGACGGAGGAGCAAAGAGAGGATTGCAACAGACAGACTTCTGACCAAGCAATCCTAGACTATTTGGCAAGCGTGGAGTTGCCAAAATTATCCACAGTAGAGGCGGACCTCTTGGACTCTCCCTTTGCTGCTGAAGAGATACTTCAGGCTATAAAAGATCTGCCGAGCGGCAAGAGCCCGGGCCCAGATGGGATTGGCACGCGTTATTATAAATCCTTTGCAGACATTCTTTTGCCCCATATGTTGCGCATGTTCAACAAGCTTTCAGAGGACCCCAAGCTGCCGACTTCGATGCTTGAAGCCTTCATATCGGTCATCCACAAACCAGGTAAACCGGGGAATCAACCGGGCAGCTATAGGCCGATCTCACTACTTAACTATGACGTTAAGATACTGGCTAAGGTCATAGCTAATCGACTTAAAAGATATTTACCCCAACTGGTTTCGACCGACCAGGTAGGCTTTGTACCGGCAAGAGAGGCACGGGACAACACGCTCAAAGTGATCCAATTAATATCTTTTGCCCAGGCCAACTCCGCTCCGTTGATGCTGGTGTCGACGGATGCGGAGAAGGCTTTTGACCGTGTTAACTGGTCTTTTATGCGTCACACCCTGATAAAAATGGGATTCGGGCCACGCTTTATTAGTTATGTATTCTCCCTATACTCTAATCCTAATGCTAAGGTCCGCGTCAACGGCATGTTTTCTGAGTCTTTCCTTATTTCAAATGGAACCAGGCAGGGGTGTCCTCTGTCGCCCCTGCTCTTTGCGCTAGTCATGGAAGTTGTGGCATGCAAGATACGAGCCAATCCTGTTATACGGGGCATTGTGGTGGGGAGAATGGAACATAAGCTAGCAATGTACGCGGACGATGTTCTGCTTACACTTGTGGATAGTGCCTCCTCACTGAAGGCCTCACTGGAGGAATTTACAGCTTTTGGACGGGTCTCGGACTTTTTGCTCAATCCTACTAAGTCTGAGATCTTGAATGTCTCCATACCCCCAGCCACGTTCGAAAACCAGAGATATCACTGTCCTCTCAAAATAGCCTCAAATCACATAAAATATTTAGGCATTATACTGATCCCCTCGATAAAAGAAATGGTGGATCTGAATTATAAATGCATTAGAGATGACATCACAAGAGACCTTGCAACGTGGAAAAACAAGACTATCTCATGGATGGGAAGGATCCATGTTGCAAAAATGAATATTTTGCCTAGAGTGCTATATATTATGCAAACCATCCCTCTATCAATAGCCGGACATATTGTGCAACAGATTCAGTCGGAGATTGAATCTTATATTTGGAATGGAATGAGGCCCAGAATTAGCAAAAAAACAATGTATCTCCCCAGAGATAGAGGCGGAGCTGGTGTTCCGCTTCTGAGGGAATATTGTAAAGCGATAAGCCTTCAACGCATTGTAGAGTGGAGTCAAAACTCAGCGCATAAGGCGTGGATTGGACTAGACAGGGAGTTAATTGGTAGGGGAAATGTAGGAGCACTAGCTTGGATGAAACCTGAATATCGCCCCAGATGCATCTCACGATATCCTTTGATAGAAGATGTCTTGACATGCTGGGACAGGCTAGTCAGAGTGGAGAGCCATCTTTCTACCCCCGCCTCACCGGTTACTCCAGTGCGAGATAATCCTGAAAATGGGCTGGAAAACAGGAGGTTCGTATCGGGCTCTTCTTATTCATTAGCGGAGGTGGCCATATATAATACCATCAGGCAGGGTAAGCTTAAAACGCAAGAAGATTTGATTGAGTGGAATAGAGACTTGTTCTCTTCTTGGTATCGAGTGGCGCAGCTAACTCACTACTTTAATAGTTCCCGAGATAGGGACTCTTTCACTAGACAGAGAACGACTTTTGAGACGCTCTGTACTGCGGCGAACACCCCACAACATCTCATTTCGCTCCTCTATCGTTTGCTATTGGAAGGGAGTGGAGCGGAGGTTCCTTCCTATGCGACTGCCTGGCAAAGAGAGCTTAATTTGGAGATTGATGCAAAATCTTGGCTGACTATCTTTAGTAAAGCAAAAAAGGCATCGGTTTCGGTAAGGCTCCAGGAGATGCACTACAAATTCCTGAGCAGGTGGTATCTGACCCCGCAGAGATTGAAGAAAATTTACCCACACACGAATGGAGAGTGCTGGAGGGGCTGTGGAATGGAAGGTACGCTGCTACACATATGGTGGCAGTGCCCGCTGATACAGCCCTTTTGGGAGGATGTGCTCCGTGAGAGCAGCAGGCTTTTAAATATCATATTGCCCCCCAATCCGAGTTATTTGATATATCATGACATGCCTAAAATTGCAATGGAGGCGAAACGTCACCTGTTCCTTCTGATGCTCAACTGTGCAAAAGGTCTTATTCCGAAATATTGGAAATCAGTACGCATACCAAACCTGGGAGAGTGGAAGGCCGGGGTGTGGGACCTGCTGGGGCTTGAGAAGTTCCATTACTTAAAAACTGGGAAGATGGAGACCCATCTTACATGACCTTAATTTGGGAGGGCAAAACAGTGTAGGGCTAGGTTGTCTACCGGAGAAGGTGTTTTCCTTTTTTTTTTTTTTTTTTTTTTCCTCTTCTCCTCCCCGTCTTTCTTGACTTTCCATCTTACCCTTCTCTTTCTCATTTCTTTCCCTCCCTCATGTTAACTTAATGGGATAACTTGTGGTAATAGAGCGTTGAATGAAAGATGCTTTTCTACTTGATACTTGGTGAAATAGATGAGTATAAATCAGAACCACTGTTATCTTAAGTGCAAGTCAAAGCTCCTACACTTAAAAGTTTTTCTCTTTATTGTTTGCATAAACATTTGCTTTGACAAGGTGTTAAATGTGTAGGACCTATCTAACAGTGAACAAACAAATTTTCAATGTATAACATGACATATTGGAACATGCTGTAACAGTTTAGACCTGTTATCTCCTTACGCTAAATAGTCATGTATGTGCATACTGAAATGATTGTAATGTTTTATTTATGTTCACTCAATAAAGCTTTATTACAAAAAAAAACAAGAAAAAAAAAAAAAAAACAACAACACTTTTTTGACTGTGAAATAATAGCAGTAATTTTCCTTCACACGTGTGCGTTTCAGTGCCTGCCTGCCAGGGCACAGTGTCACCCCAGTGCAACTCATATCTGGTCACGGTGTAACAGTAGTGTTATTTAAAAAAACAACAACACTTTTTTGACTGTGAAATAATAGCAGTCAGTTTCCTTCACACGTGTGCATTTCAGTGCCTGCCTGCCAGGGCACAGTGTCACCCCAGTGCAACTCATATCTGGTGTAACAGTAGTGTACATTTAAAAAAAACAACACTTTTTTGACTGTGAAATAATAGCAGTCAGTTTCCTTCACATGTGTGCGTTTCAGTGCCTGCCTGCCAGGGCACAGTGTCACCCCAGTGCAACTCATATCTGGTGTAACAGTAGTGTACATTTAAAAAAACCCCACTTTTTTGACTGTGAAATAATAGCAGTCAGTTTCCTTCACACGTGTGCGTTTCAGTGCCTGCCTGCCAGGGCACAGTGTCTCCCCAGTACAACTCATATCTGTTGTTACCGTAGTGTACATTTAAAAAAAAACAGCACTTTTTTGACTGTGAAATAATAGCAGTCAGTTTCCTTCACACGTGTGCGTTTCAGTGCCTGCCTGCCAGGGCACAGTGTCACCCCAGTGCAACTCATATCTGGTGTAACAGTAGTGTACATTTAAAAAAAACAACACTTTTTTGACTGTGAAATAATAGCAGTCAGTTTCCTTCACACGTGTGCGTTTCAGTGCCTGCCTGCCAGGGCACAGTGTCACCCCAGTGCAACTCATATCTGGTGTAACAGTAGTGTACATTTAAAAAAAACAACACTTTTTTGACTGTGAAATAATAGCAGTAATTTTCCTTCACACGTGTGCGTTTCAGTGCCTGCCTGCCAGGGCACAGTGTCACCCCAGCGCAACTCATATCTGGTCACGGTGTAACAGTAGTGTTATTTAAAAAACAACAACACTTTTTTGACTGTGAAATAATAGCAGTCAGTTTCCTTCACACGTGTGCATTTCAGTGCCTGCCTGCCAGGGCACAGTGTCACCCCATTGCAACTCATATCTGGTGTAACATTAGTGTACAATTAAAAAAAAAACACTTTTTTGACTGTGAAATAATAGCAGTCAGTTTCCTTCACACGTGTGCGTTTCAGTGCCTGCCTGCCAGGGCACAGTGTCACCCCAGTGCAACTCATATCTGGTGTAACAGTAGTGTACATTTAAAAAAAAAAACACTTTCTTGACAGTGAAATAATAGCAGTCAGTTTCCTTCACACGTGTGCGTTTCAGTGCCTGCCTGCCAGGGCACAGTGTCACCCCAGTGCAACTCATATCTGGTCACGGTGTAACAGTAGTGTACATTTAAAAAAAACAACACTTTTTTGACTGTGAAATAATAGCAGTCAGTTTCCTTCACATGTGGACATTTCAGTGCCTGCCTGCCAGGGCACAGTGTCACCCCATTGCAACCCATATCTGGTATACCAGTAGTGAACATTTAAAAAAAAATTACTTTTTTGACTCTGAAATAATAGCAGTTTCCTTCACATGTGTGCGTTTCAGTGCCAGCCTGCCAGGGCACAGTGTCACCCTAGTGCAACTCATATCTGGTGTAACAGTAGTGTACATTTAAAAAAAAACAACACTTTTTTGACTGTGAAATAATAGCAGTCAGTTTCCTTCACACGTGTGCGTTGCAGTGCCTGCCTGCCAGGGCACAGTGTCACCCCAGTGCAACTCATATCTGGTGTAACAGTAGTGTACATTTAAAAAAAACCCACTTTTTTGACTGTGAAATAATAGCAGTCAGTTTCCTTCACACGTGTGCGTTTCAGTGCCTGCCTGCCAGGGCACAGTGTCTCCCCAGTGCAACTCATATCTGTTGTTACCGTAGTGTACATTTAAAAAAAAAACAGCACTTTTTTGACTGTGAAATAATAGCAGTCAGTTTCCTTCACACGTGTGCGTTTCAGTGCCTGCCTGCCAGGGCA